>NW_024041373.1:25139192-25396780 GCF_014851395.1 Micropterus salmoides
CCAAATTCCAAAAAACTAAATCTGTGAGTTTGTTGTCTGTTTCTTCTTGTGAGAACATGTTTTTGCAGGACTGATTATGCCAGTGCTATAATGCTATATCTAAGTATGTACTGTATTAATGCACTCTGAATATATTGGGCCTCTTGTCATACAGCCTGTCTGCACTACACAGGTTCTTTAATGTATTTTGCGTTGCATGTCATTTGATGAGGTCAATCACATGAACACATTAAATTCCTTTGTCACCAGATGATAAAAAACTATTCTGATAGCATAACTATTCTAATTACAACACTGACAGAATTATCATTAAATCACAAATTGGCCTAGGGCTCAGTAAAATATCTCTTCATGTGTTTAAAAGTCACAGTGCAAGAAACTGAAAATGTGTGGTGCATTAGTACCAGATTAATTGTGGTTTGCTTGTTTTGAACTGATTGAATTTAAAGTAAATGGTTCTGCAAATAGCAAATAAGAAATGGTAAGTATTAAAGATTCTCTGATCGTTGAGTGAGAAAGATACAGACAAAGAAAAGAGAGAACAGAGGTAAACATGGAGAGAGGAGAAACATGGCATAAAAGTAAAAACAGAGAATCACATTGGAGGTGGTTAAAGAGTGATTCTACAGATGGTCGATCCATCACAATATAATCAAAAGAGTTGTTAAGATTTGTGTTGAAACTGACTAACATGTGACTCTAAATGATTTGCATTTGAAAGCGGTTAAATGCTGGAATACAAAACTAAGGGTGTGAATTGTAAAGTTAACTTGTCTATAGCTGCCAAATTGAACCAAATGATAACATGAAGCTGATCACTGGAACAACAGCTTGAAACAGACAATGTTTCATTTTTTACACAATAAAATCTGCCATCACAATGTATTTGACAGGGATTCGATTAATGCTGTCCCATTCCCCACCAGTAAACTAATTCTTTTTAAAAATATCCAAACATATAACAGTGCAAAGCACTGGGTTGGTTGCATTGAGATTATTACATTATGGCTACAATGTTCAAGCTAACAGTCTGAGGGCTATTAGGCACATATTCTGACACAAAAACAATGTCACACAAGGACCTCTTCTTTTCTAAATTAAAGAACAAGTACAAAAAAAATATCTGGACTTATTATTCTAAAATTATAAATTACAGTTCCATTGTTATGCAAAGTACTTCCTGCTTCAATATATGGTGATAAATGGTTATGTGTCTCCTGGATAGCCCAGCTTTTGCCTCCACAAACACATAACATTGAAACATTGCTCCTTTGCTTCTGTCTTTGTCACAATATGGTAAATTGTATAAAACAGAGAGAGCTTTAAGGAGGTGTAACAGGGTCTCTGGTGGCCATAGTAGAGGTCTTAGCTCTTGGGCACCTTTTTTTCCAGGGTGTTAGATGCACTGATCTACATATGCACAACATTTAACTCAACTATGGTTAAGCTGTATTTAAGGCAAACAAATGAAACCTGTTGATTAAGGTCAGGAAGAGTTTGTGTTTATGATTTATTAAAATTTCCATTGCTGACTAAGACAGGAATGGTAGCTTTGCTGCCAGGGTGGAAGACAGACACTCCAATGCCCATCTACAACACCACTGCAATTGTAATTTGTGCTGCACTATGTGACCTTCGTACTACTCTACTTTTGAATGTACTCAATGTTTTGCAGATTTGCTCAATCAAAAAGTTTCTGAGATGCATCACTTTCACAAATAAAAATTCCATTTCTAATGCAGACTCGTTGCATTTAGACATTTGCTTTGTATTAGACATATAGTTTACATTTGGCCAACCTAAAAAGAAACATTCACAATTTCTGCTGTTTTTGAAAAAGTTTGTAGTAAAACATGCAAAAGAAAATTTTGTTTGGATGTCAATTTGTTTACAATAGAGCAGAAAGTATTTGTTGATTAATCAGTTTATCATTCTTTCCTCAACTGTGAGAATTCTAAACTTTTTTCTGTCTTATTTGAAAGTAAACTTAACATCTTTGTGTTTTGGACTGTGGTCAGACAAAACCCAGCAAATTGAAGAGGCTTTAAGACATCGTGATGGAAATTTTTCTCTATTCTTTGTCATTTGATAGACGATTAATAAATGAATCAAGAAAATAATCTGAAAATGAATCAATATTTAAATTACCCATTTGTTGCTTATGCAGGTTAAAGCTGGAGTGCAGGACTTTGACATATAAATGAACATCTGTTACATTCAAGCCAAACATGTTCACACAATCGAGTTTTTAAATCTGGTGTCTGTGGCAACATTCCTGCACTGGCAAACCAGTAGTGATGTGTTTTACGTCAACCAGCAAAGATTGGCTTGCCAGAGCTGAAGGGGGGACAAAACCCAAAGCCATGTAGAGAACTGCACAAGAGAGCTCCATTTACTGCTGAAAATAAGGTCCAGTGGAGAGAAGGTATTCTTATTGAGAATTGTTTATTGTTTGTTTTGTTTATAATGGTTGTATGTGTTTGTCTTAATATGCTTTGACAATGCTGTGTGCAGTCATAAATATGTTATGTGTAGATATGTGTACATTGTCTGTATATGTGTGCAATATGTAGTTTGTGTGAAGAATCCATGTTTAAGGTGCTCTTTGTACGGACAGTGAAAACAAATTTCCTCCACTGAGGACAATAAAGAATGAATCTGAATCTGAATCAGTCATGCCAATAAAGCCTTGTCAATCTCTCTACGTGGCTCTGGAGCAACCTCAGCGACAAAGTAGACTAAAGCAACTTGAATATATGAGCATGGCAGAGCCAGTGGTCCAAATAAAAAAGAAACAGGGATAACCATGGGTGTAGCTTTTACACATTGGAGAGCGCTGAGAGAAGAGAAGGGACTGATGGCAGACACAGATGTTGCTTAACTTTGGAGCAGGCTATGTAGCTATCACATTTACTCTACCTAAATGATGGATCATTGTCTTGGAACTGTGGACATTTCTTTGTATTTTTGTAAGTATTTCTGAACAGGAGCCCGGGGCAAGCTCACCTGTTGGCATACGTTATGAGCATTCTTCGATAATAGGTAATTGTGTAATTACCCTCACTGCCAGAAGGGGGAGACAAAATATCTCTACTGTAGGTTTAACTGATGTCTGGAAAGCTACAGCTTTAGTGCAATAAGGGGGGAAAAAACTCCACAATGGCTCAAGCCAAGAGAGAAACAGACAAAGACATAAGCATCCATTTCTCAAGTGAATGGAGTGTTAAAGTCTACAGTTTAATGTGTCACTTTTTTGTTTCACGATTCCCCCCATCAGCAGGAGGGCTCCCAGCTACATTTTGCTGTTTGGGTCCAGTTACAGAATCGATAATAAACTAGAGCCCTTGATAGAAAGAGTTATGACAATTTGTACAACGGTGGATAAACTACCTCTCTGGTGATAGATGAATGTTGCAAATATTTATCACTGACTTTCATAACATCATCATAATGCCTTTCTTAAAGACATAACAGACATAACTGGAAAGGTGGGGGAGTTGATATTTCCTGTCCAGGTCATTTCCTAATTAGTTTATGTCTGCAACCATTTCACCACAAAGTCATTCTTCTAACCACTTAGGACACTACCACCACACTGGAAGCTACAGAACAGAACACTGTTTTAAATGTTTACACACTATAGAGACTGGAAATCAGCAGTAGTGTTCTGGTAGCTGACAATGTCATGCACAAATATACTTTCATCCAAAACATCATTTAGGTGAGGATCATACCAAAAAAAAATTAGAAGGGTTTGGGGGGTACTCTGTATGCTTGTGGATACCTTAAACTATACTACTAAATACCACATTGACATTGTTTAGACTCAGTCTTTCTTCCAAAGACAAGTCAGCTTGTCGTCATGTACAGTGTGATGAATAGATGTTGTAGAGGTCTAAACTCTACACCGTCCTCATTCAAGAAAAATAGATTAACAGTCAAAACATGGCAAAAACTGAACTGGACAATGGTGTTAACCAGATGGAGGTGAGTCTTTGTCCAAGTGAGTATCATTAGGATGACAAACCTTTTATGAGAGAAGCTTTCATTCCAGAAACATTACAGTACAACGCAATTAGTGAGTTTTTATTTTGTCCAGAAACAAACTGTAGTTAAATTGTTGAAAACTGAAGTCCTGGCTGCATTTCAGTACACTGAGAAGCTGATGTCTGTAAAGTTTCAGCCTTATTAGGTGTTAGTAACTGTGTGGAAGATGTGTGCTTCTCATTTATGTCCATTATTTGGTGTCACAGCAGCGCCTCGTTTTGTGCCCCACATCACACGTGTTTGTTAAATTCATCTGGGGACAACCAACATTGCAGGTGAAAGAAACAAGTTAATTATCCTACAAGATCTGGTTTGCCCCTGGTTGCCGGGAGTTGCCATCATCCTCCCTCTCTGATTGGTGTTTATAGAGGTCACATGGCATGAGAGGGAGGGGCTGTCGCTGCTCGGCCAACACTGACTCATAAGGCGGCGCCGCTTCCAGCGGGAAGGAGATGGATGCGATGTGTTGATGCTCCTGCTCCTGTAGTCCCAGTGGGTAGTGTGAGGGGGAGAACCAGGTGGCGCTGGCTGAGGTCTCTCCACAGTATTGAGAAGGATCTGGACTGGTGTAGTTAGGCTGCTCCTCCTGCTCTGCCCCTCTCTGAAAGGGGTCCAAAAGGGAGTAAGGAGGTGGGTCGTCTGTTGGTATGTAGATCTGAGTTGAACCTGGGCCAACACACTCATCATAACTATGGAGAAGAAAACAAAAATATGACAGTTAATACCGCGCAATTTTCACCCCGTGTCATATATCAACAATAGACACAAAAAAGACTACACACATTTACCCATGGTAGAAGCACAAAAAATCAAGGAGAACTGATCAAATAAAGAAAATATGACAACAAAATTGGGCAAGCAAAACGCTCTGCTTCTGAAACGCTCCATGAAGGGTGTGAAGCCACGTGGAGAACGGAACAAAACTGCATCACAAACGTAGTGTCATAGAGCTGTGCGCCGTGGGATTCAAGACGTAAGTGATTTTCTTTTCAGACAATGTTTGGTGACTTCCAAGGCTTATATAGACACAAATAGAAATCAACTACACATCTTAAGGAGCATTTAACTTTTAACATCCAATTACCAAGCTTAAAATGTTCTTCATAAATAGTGAGGGGAAGCTACAGATTACGCTTTGTACAAACCCTAATAAAACATTCTGCAGTTTAGATGTGGTCACTTTTGGATTTGGATCATAATTCTGCAAATACAGGTCAGTGCTTGGTTCCCATCTGCAACAATAAAGCTTTCTTCTAGCTATGGAGCTTCTTCTACATAGCAACAATGGCTGAGGCTAGTGGGTGTCACGGCACAATTCTTTATATAAATAAAACTGATAACCACATCATACATTTACAGTCTCAAAAAATTATCCAGGAGACTCCTGTGTTCCCATTTTGGGGAGAACATTAAGAATTTCAATATTTTTTATGTTTTACATTATAATAAAATGTTAATTTACTCTAGCTGTATTGTGTAGTTTTCAGAATATATCCCACTGCCACAGCTCAGACAGTGTACAATTGGTGTGCATACTACGTCACAGCAAACTCTATGATACATTATGTGCTGACAGCTGTCCAGTTTCATCTGTCTCCCCAAACTGACGGGGACACAGAAAGGAAGAGAAATAACCTTCAGAAAAAGGTTTTATGTAACAACATAAGAAAAACACACCTGCTTTCACGCACACTCATTTGCACACATCCATATTTGTGATTTATTGGACCCCATCAGCACACACAACAAACAAAATTTACTATGTTAGTAGCAAACACAAAGGCAGCACAGTGTTGTATTACACTCTGCAACTCTAAAGCATTACTAACTGCAATAAAGTTATCACTTGACAATGTGTGCAGAGAATAACTTATCTAACAAAGTTCATAAAACATGCTACCTTTGGCTTGTCCCTGCCTGTGTGTTTAAATACTCCCCTCAAGAGATTTATCTTTTTGTATTTGAGAGGTCAGAGATTCAGGCTCAGTTACAGAACATCTTGCCAGGAGCGGGTGACAAGCCAATTTCTTGCTCAAGGACACTTGAGAAGGTCATACAGGGTCTTTGGTATGGAAAACTGATTTCCCTGTTTACTACAGTTCACTGCACTGCTGCGTCTGCTGTAAATGCAATTCAGTGAAATAGCAAACTTGATGACAAAACAAAACACATTGTGATAAATGTACTTTCTGCACATACTATAATATATAAGCAGGCTTAAGAATCAAACAAAAATCCATTTAAAAGTACTTTGCACAATGTTCCTGGGGGTTCAAAGCACTGCAGCTTAATATAACACATGTAAATGAAGAAAACATTGTCACCAATTCAACAACATATGAGCAGATTTTAGGATAAAAATGCGGCAAACACATTAACCATTTGACAACACATATGCAGCTTAGCAAAACATGCTGCGAATACAGACCAACACAACCAAATACAGAAACACACTAAAATTGACTTTTTATTTATTTATTTTTGGAGATTATACCACCAGAAATGATCTTCAAATGATCTCAAATGCACACTGCAACACTGACACAACTGGAAATACTGGTCTGGCTTTTTAGTACTCATGGGATGCTAACGTATGACAGTCATGGTGGACCCTTTTCTGGGGTACTATACTAAGAAGCAAGTTCAAAATATAATATTAGACAAATTTGAAGAAGTTAACCACACAATCCAGGCTAAAAGCCACATAGCTGCAGCTGCAGGAAGACAAAACATTGCCAGCTGGGTGAATGTGTAAGTTAACAGGCTTATAATATCACTGCCTTATTATTAGGGCATGAGTAGATCTGACTATTTGTGTATTCCATTAAATGCACATGTTGTTTAGATGTATTCTCTCAGCTGCAATGGCTGTGTCTGTGTTTCGACTAAATAAGTACTCGTTCCAACCCACTTTCAAGAACTTCTCATCACTTCAAAAATGGAATTTATTTATTTAACACACTCAAAAATGTCCCAAACATTGTTCTAAATTATCTTCATGATGCGTAAGTAGGCTTACTTTAATTACAACAAGCACACGGCTTTAGTTCTTCAATCAGTCTCTGTTGATATGGGTATACAAAAGCACAAGTTACCATGCTCACCGTCGTGGGACTGAAAACCCAGAGTTAAACCTTAAGTTACCTCACTAACCTCAAATCCTGCTTCCACCAAAAATGGTGGATAACAGCTTGGTGGATTTCTAGTGACGCTGTGTGTGGATGGAGAACTCCCTTAAAAACAGACTGTGACACATAAACAAATTTGCAGATATATGTGCGGTAGTCCATTCAGGACCCTTCTGCAGGGTTTCTGTGAATGAACCAGACCATGGTCATGATGATTAGTACCTGGAATTTCACATTAGCAGTTTTGCTATTGTTATAGTTGGCTATGCCACTCCCTCAGGTCCTAGTGTTTCTGCTGTTCCCGCCTTCCTTGTGTTTCTTCTTCTTCTCCTGTGTATGTGTGTGTGTGTTGTTTGGCATGGCGCTCCGGTCTTTCTCCCTGGGTGTCCAATCACCTGCACACCTGTTACTCGCCTGCTCACCTGAGACATCTAGTTATCAAGACCTGCAATATATATATATGTATATACTGTATAACCCAGCTCTTCATAGTTCACCCATGCTACAGCCTTCTTAATCATGTCCAGTGTTTTTCCACTTGTTGCCTGATCTTTTTTTACTCTGTGTTTTTGTGCATCATGTCATGACTCTAGATCTGTGTAACTAAATGTTACAGCTCATGCTTCACTTCCCACATACCTTTCTCTCCATCACTCTAGCACCTCTGTGTATCCTGCCAAGTCTGATGCAGCTGGTCAATGTAAAACTCATACTTCATGGTTTGGTTTTCACAAGTTGTTTGTATGACGGTAAATATACTAATATGCCAAACATAATTCAAAATAATTTTTTTAAAGCGATGATGAAATGCTGCATGTTTCACCATCAGCATGTAGTGTAACCCATGAAAGGCAGCAGCCTCCTTCTGTTCTTTACATGTGAGCGCGTGCACACACACACACACAGTCTCTTTCCTTCTTCCTGCTGTTTTGGCTGAGTCCCAGAACTCTTCCCTGATGAACTCCTCCAGCAGCCCCAGAGGTCAGGTTTCTACCAACCTCCTCCCCCAGCCAGAGAAATAAGAGAAAGAATAGAATAAAACCAAAGAGAAAATATGATTACAAAACAGAGAGAGAGAGAGAACGTGTGTGTGTGTGTGTGTGTGTGTGTGTGTGTGTGTGTGTGTAGCTCATGGTAGATGATGATAGGGGCATAGGAAGCAATAAATCAGTGTAACTCAATCATGACAGTGGTTAACTACATCAGCCTGGAACCACATTGCTGCAAGTGCGCGTGCGTGTGTTTTTTTCTACCTTGCCATCTTTCTTTCTTATTTTCTTTCTTTTTATCTCTCTGCGCTTTCTCTGTCTCCTTCACTACCCTCTGTGAGTAAGTGTGTGTGTTTGTGTGTGTGTCCACTTGCCAGCTATTTTAAAACTGTGTTAGAGACTTTGAGTGTGTGTCTGTGGTTTCCTGTTCAGCGTGTGTTTGTAAGAGAGAGTTATTTTAGCCATGATGTGAGGCTCAGTCAGAATGACCTGATGTCCACTACACCCACTGCTCATCATCACACACTCACACACGCATACAGTACTGTTGAAGAATGAAACAGTACTTGAAATGAGACCCTGTTCATGTGTCCGGTGATCAAAAGACCTTTTTACAAAGTCATCACTATAAATCAGTGTGTGTGATCTTTAGTGTGTTCATTTAATTATACATTTTAATTAGTTAATTACTGGTTGGTCGTTTATCCAAACACACCAGATGGAAAAAACAATCCTAAATAAAAACCTCAGCGGGAACTGGCACCCTTTTTATTCCCAGAGTGAACAAACCAACAGGGATGAGATGGCACAGGTACTGCTAATTGCAATGATCCTTAATGTGACCCGCTTGGAGATTTAGTTACTTCAACATCTTTTTAAATGAAGTGTCAACATCGTTTTACCTGTATTAAATTCAGGATTTCTACATCATTAAGGCTAACGGAATCATTACTGTGTTGTCATTGAATCATTTAAATGTAAACTCTAGTGGTCTCTGTAACTGTTTTTTGTATTTGTAGAAATGATCGTAGTAGTGTTTTTCTTAACACATACTCTTTTTATTTTTTTTTTTTACATAAAATCTCTCTCACACACCCTTCACACCTCCACACATGCACACGATCTAAAGGATTGGGGGGTAGCCACAGTTATCTAAAATTTTATTGTGATTGTTTTCTTTTGCTTCGGTGAAACTGACCTCCAAAATCCATGGCAAGGCATGTTGAGGTGAAAATTGGAGACAGGGAAAAGTGTGCTGGGCAGGAAGAGGGTGTTTCAGAGGTGTTGTAACACAGTGTACATCCCTGTGTCTTTGGTCTCTCAGGAGTTAAAAAGCTCCTCCGCTCCCCTGCGGCCTTCTGCTGTGCGTGTCTATGTTTCTGCAAAACCATCACACTAGATAATGAATGTGCTGTTTTACACTTCTGTGTGTTCTGCTAAGGTGTGTGTGAGTGTGTTACCTAGGTGTGGATGAGTAAAAATAATTTGTCTCCTCTGAGACACATGTTGGGAGTTGCATGGGAACTGCTTCTGTTTATCTGCCCATCATTCTTTTTGTCTGCTGCCTGTTTCTGTTAGAGATGCGGACACATCATGTAACTGACTAAATGTGTTGATTAGTTAACCACCCAAGGATGTTATTGCTTAGTTGCAGGGTAACAAATTGATAAGTTTCAGGCTGCAACTGTCCTAGAAAATCCTTTTTAACAAGGTTAAGTTCTTATATTTCTTGTACTTATAAAATGTATTCAGGTGCAGTCTTTTCTCGTACTTCAACCCACTTCTCCCCCTGCTTCCTTACAGCCTGTCCTCACCAGAAAAATGGCCGTGGAGGTTGATTATGCAGCAGCTTGTTACAACCCATATTTATGTTTATTGCAAGATGTGGTGGCCGTATGGTGGCTAAAAAGGAGGAGGTCAGGTTACGGTGTGTAAAGAGCAACAAACTATGCGTAAGTGGATGAATGGGTGAAGCACACACAGGACTGTCACCCAGGAGATAGATCCCGTGTGAAAGAAAGTCAAAGAGGACTTAGTTAAAGTTAAATTACATTAAGCAGGTGAGTTTAGTCACATGACTTATGTTACTTATATCACATGAATTACATAAGGTAGTTTATTTAACCCAAACCTTAATCTCTAACTAAACCTAACCAAGTAGTTTTGTTGAGTAAACCTAACCAAACTACGACAGTTTCACAGTGTTGCTCACATGACTTGAGTCACTTGACGTGACATAACGTAGACAAGGTCTGGTACGCCTGTTGCTGGAATGGTACTTTCTAACAGTCGTACATGTTGTTTTGGGACAACTGACAATGAACCTACTTTGTCATTGTCGAGGACATTTTGTTTGTTTCCCTCTTCTTTTCCTTTCTTTCATGGACTCACCCCTTTTCACTTGATTCTGGTTGATTAAGGTTGATTATTTTTATATACCCAATTGTGAGGAGAATAAAGAAATTCAAAACCCTAACCTTGGATGGGTTAACCTCTTTATAGGTTATGAGGTGGATCTTGGTATTGTGCTACAAAACCTCTTAATAGGGACAATGTGTAAGAATTGAGCCTACTCTCCACCTGTCAAATTCATACTCACAAAAAACACGGGGCAGCATATCACATGTCAGGCTGCTAACCTCTTTTAGCTAGTTTGCTCAGTTAACCATGCAGTCATCGGGTGAGCTGGCACCTGCACCAGGCTCAGCTTCCTCTCGGTGATCACAGCCCGGCTGGGACCAAACACCTTCGGTGCTGAGGTAATGTACAGGGGGTGGGAGGTGGAGGGGCAACAATACTGAGCTATACAATCGAACAATCACCTCTCGAGGCACAAGTTGTATTACATCACAGGACGGGCCAGACTTGCCATACATAGATGTCTTAGCGATAACATCAGAAATGTTACTTTTTTTTTTTACTCATTCTGTTGATAATGTTAGTTTTTTTTTTTTATGTTCTGGCCATGTCTTACACATTGTAACTTTAAAGAGACTGCTATCTGCTTCACCTTTCCTTAACCCCGTCTCCTAGATATTATGTTTATATACAACTAATTTTGCAGCCTCAAATACGTTTTGAAGGAAATATCATGCTGACAAGATTACATTTTCCATTAACATAATGAGGGAATATTGTTAACTAACAAATCTGGCAAGTCACAAAAATCTTGAACAAATAAGTAAAATGTTCACTGACAAAATATTTAATTAGTTTCCTGCCAAAATATCCAATCTTCTAGTACAATATCCACTCCTAGTGATTACAGCATTATTGAACGTTTTTCCTGGCTTTGTTTAGCACTTGGTTAAGGTTTGGGAACGATCATGGTCAGAAAAAAGTCTGCAGTGACTTGAGAAATGTGTTTATTAACATTTAATCAAATAAACAATCTTTCCCAAACATGAGCTAAAGTTCTTTTGTTGCCTAAACCTTACCACAGAAAGGAGTCTGGGTGTGAACACTGCACTCTGGTGTCAGTCTTACACTTTTACGCCCACCATTCATTCCGTCTACCTCAATAAAACAATGCCTCTGATCCAAATATACACCACAATGTAATTGGGAAAACAATTTAGCACTATATAAACCTAATTTTTAGGAGACATACTTATTTTTTCTACCAACAGTCAACGTTGGTTTCTTTTAACACTAACCACAATCTTTTTCCAGTATCAACCAAGTAGTTTTTGAGGCATAACCTGGACAGACATTTGTGAAGTCTAAGTCAGATACTCACAGGTCACGAGAAAGGGAGGACCTCTGGCATGGGTTCATGCAATGGTTGTGACGCTCTACAGAGCTGGACACCGGACAACTCTGGCAACAGCATGGAGCATATGGTCTGTGTGAGTGTGAGCATGTGTAAAGCTGGCATGACCATCTCTACCACTGTGAGAGGTACTTGCATGTGGAGTGGGAGAACACAGTTGCATTCACAGGTGTGTGTGCGTTTGTTATGTGGATCATGCCAAAGATGATCTGCTTCCTCAGCGTACAGCAGCTCACAGAGTTAAGCTTCAAATAAAGTTTAAGATGAAAGTTAACAGATCAGGCTTTATCAGTGCAGGTGGCAAAAAACAGAGGTCATGTGTCTCCTGATACTTCCTGTATCCTGCTCTCCATCTCTTTACATTACAAGTGCAATGTGCATTGGAAGATTACTTTCATCCTACCAGTTGACAGGATAACAGAGTACATTCGAAATGGACAGTACAGATCATGGTTGTTCCTGTGATTTGATTATTGTGCTTCCGTCACTGCTCTCACCTCCCCTCTCACTTTCACTCTGTTACTTGTTAAGTCCTCATCCTTGCTGTCTGGTGTTATCATTTATCCCAAGCATTCACTGTTCCCTGACTCAGTGTTAAAAGTTGCTGTGAGACATCCCGACCTGAGTACTCATCATGTCTTTGTCAGTGACACTGACCATTTGTGTCATATAATTTGACACAGCAACAAGCTAATTATTTTGAACACCTCTGTTGCCATCAACCAATGAGGCTGCTGAACAAGCACTTTCTTATATACATATTCTATTAAGTATGTGTGTGTCAGGCATGGCTGCTGCAAACAAAAACAATTGTCATTAGAAGCTCTATTGTAGCTTAATGTTGTAGGTGGAACACAAGAAACACCTCTGCCTAAGCACTGCAAGATGTATTTATATACTGTGTGTATTTTTTTAACAATAGAGAATTATAGTTTTTTTAGGCTGTTATAATTAGATGAATATAAGTAATACATTTTTAAGACACTGTTGTTATCAACGAACATCTGAGCAACTCAGGAGAAAAAATATTTCAGATCTAATTCTACATAAAGTTTTGCAGCCCACAACTTTACAGTTTTGGTTCCCTCTTCCTGCTCGTATCAACCTGGTATACAGCCACAGCAGGCAGTAGTGATGGGAATCATGGCTTCTTAAAAGGGAACCGGATGTTATGGCTCTGTTCCTTTCTGAGATTATTCATTATTCTTTTTTAGGGGGCAGGGGTTACTAGGTTTTTCTGCAAAAATATTACTAGGATAATGATAGGGTAAGATTTGGATCAGATATAAACTTACGACACTTTCCCATTGCTAGTTACAGCTCAACTCGACTCGCTTTTTGTGCCCTGTCCATATAATACCCCCTTAATGTGGCTTGGCGTCATTGCGACGCAACACGAAAGTGCTGTGCCACTTAATTTTCACTGAAACACACACAACGTGCCACACACCTTAATAATAATAAAGTACAGAGAGGATCATTACACTCTGACTAAGCTATTTTAAAATGGCAGGTTTGTTCAGGACACCTTGTCTGGTGCTCGCAATGATGCTGCAGTGAATAGAGATGATTCTCTCTGACCAGTAAGTAGTCTGCAGTTTTTTAACCTTTTGGTATCGCCGCAGCTCGCTTGACCTCAAAGGAGGTGGTACCAAATAACCTACCAGACACCATCTACTAGGTACCAGATCTGCCCAATGGAAATCTAAGAAAGCCGAGTAGAGTCGTGGTGAGTTGAGTTGTGTGGACTAGGTTTAGCAGCAATAAATTACTTGTATTGTCAATGATCTGCATCGTAAAAATTACACAAGGTGATGGCATATCTCTCTGCTTTGTCAGTGAATTTAGTACTTTGAATCCCCCCTGAAATGTGTTATGTAAATTAAGTTGCAACACTTAATATTAGACTCTTTTTTTTTTACTCTGCCCAGCTGATGCGACACCAGCATTTGCCAGGATAGTAATCAAGCAGACCCTCTATCTCAGGGAGTGCATGTATGTCTGTGCCAAAGCTTGCTCATCTTCTCCCTGAGAGGAAGCAGAAGCTTTCAGTCTCCACAGGTGAGCTGCTGATCCGTGAGAAAGAGAGAGTGTGTGTATCTGTGGTCTTTGTGAGAGTGTGTGTGTCGGAAGCGATACGTTCACAGTCTCCGTAGGTGAGCTGTTGATCTGAGTTCTCTGAGTTTCCCTCAACCATCTGCGCAACCCCCCCCCCCAACACACACACACACACACACACACACACACACACACGGGTTAGGTTAGGCACACACACACCCTGCAAGATCATCACATGACTGCAACTACCTGCTTGTTGACAGGGTACCAAATAACGACTTGCCAGCATTAAGGTAAACAAAATGTGCGATTGTATGTATGTGTGCCTGTTTGTGTTTGTGTGCATGTATATGTGAGCGCTGGCTGCTGTCCCATCGTCCAGGCCAAAAAGTCCGGCTCTCACACAGGCTGTCCAGAACACTCTGCTGCCCTGCCAGAGCACTGACGTAGCTAGTTAGCTCCCCTTTCACTCCTTCTCTCCTTTTCTTTTCTTTCTTTCCTTTTTCTTTCCTGATGCCGTGGTGTTTACTGTAACTCTCATTCATATTTGAGTTGTTGTGAGGGCAAGCATTGTGTTATAGTTTCCATCCTGTGCTAATTCGCAGGTTCAAGATTTTTCATAAACATTATGAATGGATTCATCAGGTCTGGTGGGAGCTGTAATGGTGTACAGGAACATTTTCTTGGCAGGCATTAGGCCCTGCAACACCAAGCATCATTTAAATGCTACAGCAAACCTAAACCCTGCTGCTGACCAGGTGTATCCTTCCACAGATGATGTATTTTTCAGGATGATGCACTCTGTCTGTGTTAAAAAATAGCACCAAGGTACATCCCCAGGACAGACCTTCAGCCTCAGGTTCAACATGATGAATGTGTATGTGCAACGCTATTGAATCAGCATCAATCAGGATCCATGTGGAACATTCCAGCACTGTGTTGAATCCATTGAGACCTCAAAGAAAATTATCTAATAATTTTAAATTTTATTTTAAGTCATGTTCAGTTTCTAAATAAATTTATTTTTGACTGGCAGTTGACAAACTCATGGAGTATGGAGGCTTGGGCCCCATTTACACCTAAAATCTTCTGTATCTTGGCTTTCCACTGTGATTTGTTGTGAAGTGCTGCCTAGCATTGTTTCCTTGTGCTACTTTTCTTCATAATATGTACTACTTTCTGTTATTTTATAAGTTTATATTGCGTTTAACTCAACAGTGAATGACTTCACATTCACCAATTCAATGTTCAATGAACGCTGCTCTTACAGCGTCTTCATGCACAACACTGTATGGACACACTGCCTCAATGTGGCATCAAACTTTTGATTTTATTTGCGGAAGACTGACTACTTGCACTTATACTTTCATGTGGTCAAGCACTATCTGATTGTAAAATGCATTTTAATGCCAGATATAAATAGGGGGCCTTGGATGATCATGAAACTGGAATAATCAGTAAGAAAACTAAGCGACTGAGAGCAACTGTAATACGAAATTTGGTTCTGGTACAACAGAATAATAAACATAAATGCCAGATTTCTAAACGTCTTCGAGTATCTTCAACCAAGTCCAGTTGCCTTTGGTTTTAACCTTCATTGGATAACTTTGACTTGAATAACTGAGAACCTTCACAGACATCTTAGTACGCCCTCTTTTTCTGCAATGGTTTAACGGCAACCATCTCCTAACGCAGAATTCCTCAAAATTTGGTCAAAGGTTTGTGCTACTTTTGGATGGAAACCTGATTTCAGACTCGCAAGGAGTGCTTCAGTAAGAAACATCAGCCAAGCTTAAAATTCAGTGACTGCACCGCTAATGGTGAACTGAATCTAAAGATCATGCTTCTTAAAAACCTGATAAAACAATCAACAGGTTAAATGGATTCATTTTAAGATTCTGCCTCAGTGTCAGAAGTGTTTTGTTACCAATTGTGCCAATGAAGCAATTCTACATTTGCTACAGCTGTGATTGCGCCTATAATTATCTTCTCTTCTATAGAAATGATAACTGAGGCTTTCATGCTAATGAGTATCATTGCATTTAGCACTATATGCCATACCAAAGTGACTCAGAAACTGAATTGACCAGGAGGAGCCTGTGTTTCTATTATGAAGAACACTGAATATCACTTAATAAAAACAATGGGAATCTACTGAGAGGGGGTGTATACACCAACTCTTCATAGTCATGTTGAAAGTCGTGAAGTTCGAAATGCAGCAGCTGGTGACGAGGGACATCGAAAAGTCAGATCCAATTGTCTAAGTCAGTAATCAACTTTCTTTTAATGAATACATAGAAAAGATAAGATACTATCCAACCTCAGATCGATTGATTTTGGCAAAATGAGTGAATGTTTCTAAGGCAAAAGAAGAAGGACAATGAAGACACACACACACACACACACACACACACACACACACACATACACACACACACTGCAGGGGAGAGATGTATGTGAATTATTAAAGATTGCCAATTAAACCAGCTGACATTTAGATCAAAAACACCATGACATTGGCCTTTAGCAAGCTCTTTCTTTCTCTCATTCTCTCTCTCTCTCACACACACACACACACACACACACACACACACACACACACACACACACACACACACACACACACACACACACAAGTGCACAAACACTCATTCCTGCACCCTCACAAAGGGCACCAAAGGTAGCAGTGCCCCGTAATAAATGAATTACCACAGAGAAAGGGTCAAACCAAGTGGACTGAGAACAGTGGGGGACATGGGCTGAATGGTCAGTCACATTTTAATTTTTTAATGTTAGTTTAAACCTATTGTATGTTAGTTTAAACCTATTGTAGCTAGTAGTATGTGAGGACAGTGCAGGCCAAAGATTTTTATTTGATTAGATTTTTTTATATATATATATATATATAAAAATAGAAAGAACATATCTGAAAAGATAAAGTGTCACCAGAACATACGCTATTGTCCCATAGGCCTGCTATGGGCCCCATCTCCATTTCGCCCACAAAGTAAAAAAAAAATCTACATACCTGCAAGGAAAAGACAGGTGAAGGTGGGTCCTGATGCCACTTTTTGTGTGTCCTAAGCAATGTTGGGGATAATACTTATGGACTACTTAACATATGGAAATGTGCTTATTTGCTTTTTTGAGTAGATACCCCTTTTATGTCCATTAGCTAAATATGCTTAGTCCAAACACTCAAATGGGATTTTGTGCCTGAATAGTGAATTCCTCATTGTGAATGAAACCATTTTTCTGTTCTATAATTACCTTAGATTCACAAATGTGCTTACCGTGGCGGTGAATCGGTGTACAGGTTGTTGACGTGTGACAGAGTCTCTCTGTATGAATCAAAGTCTAAACCAGGAGGAAAGTCTTCTAAGCAGGTAGATCTCAGTTCTCCTACTGAACCTCCATAGGAAAAACCATCCAGACCTGCAGAGACAGAGACGTGAAGCTAAAACCCTGTTTGAATGAGAGTTTTATCATCTGGGGACTTCCAGTAGTATGGCAGCAATTGAGGTAATGGATGCAATTTTTCTTTTCTTGTGCACATATTTCATGTATGTTTGCAAGTTGTCTTTTCAGAGCTAACAACACTCAAGCTGATACATCCCTTGTGATGACCGATACAAAGACAGAACAAGATAACGAACTGAAAGAATTGAAATGGATTAGGTAATGTGCTTTTTCTATTAATCCATTTAAAGTCCTGGCAAAACTATTGTTAAATATTTGTTCAGTGCATTGAAATAGTTACATTCTCTTGGGAAAATATAAGCCTACTAGAGCTTTTGGAAGCAAGTTATGTGCATGAAGATGTGGGTGTAGTAAATTTCAGACCAACATGAGCAAGAAAAATGTGCCAGCCCCCACAAAAGAAATGGGACTGAAATTTGTCAGAAATCTTAATATCATAACAGCGCACTTTTTCTAAGTTCAAAACGACTTAATGTTCTGATGACTTACATCCATGGTTCATATATGGACTTTATTAAGTGTGTTACTATAACAACTACAACCTTAGATACCTGAATACTATTCAGTCCTTTAGAGACAATGAAGCTGTGTGTTGTGTTCCACTGCCCCACAGAGAGCCCAGATCAAGATGACAAATTTTGAAAGACATGTCAGATCACATGTTTTACCTGGTTACTCAATCACTTATATTACTAATTAATTAGTTAGTTGGTCAGCTTGTCAAAAAGTTACAAGTTCAGTCACAGACCGTAGCTAGCTCGGAGGTGTGGGTTTCGGAGTCGACTGTCTTTGCGCAGGCTGCCGACGATGATGGTGATGCAGGAGAGGAAGAGGACCAGACCTATAACGATCCCCGCCACCACCAGCGGAGACACCAGGAGAGACGCCTCCCCTCCTGACTCCCTCTCACTCCGGCAGTCTGGGTACTCCCCATGGCTCTGGTTGGAGCTCACTGCAGGGAGATACAGATAGACGTGGATCAGACTTAATTATGTGTGACCATCTAAGTTATTATATATTGGAAAATAGTTTTCTGACAGATTTTTCAGAATTCACAAAGTCATTTTTGAAGGACTTTAAGGGGCAAACTGTGAGAGGGATACTACTGATACACTGACATACAAAATGTAACCCTTTGGTACATGGCGTTCTGATCTGAACATAACATTGAGCTTGTTCATCTCAACTGTTACAATTGATCATTACGACAGTAGTGCACCAGGGGGCCGAGTTACCTAACTGCTGTCTTGCCCTGCACACATTGTAAAGTCAAGGACTTATTCCATTTCAGTTTGTGACAGATAATTAGAGCTAGAGTGTATGCACACACACACACGCACACTAACACACAATTTGGCTCTCAGCCATCATCATTGGATTACAGAACGCTCCTGTTTCTCTCCATTTCTGTTTAATGTCTCATCTGTCTGTTTGTTCTTCCTGTCCTCTGTCTTCCTGTTTGTCTGTCTTTATCTGTCTTACTGCCAGTCACTCGTGATCTGTACACGTCCGTCTCCTTTCTCAGCCCCACAGCTGAGAAAAATTTAAAAAATTTCATATTATATATATATATATATAATTGGGATTTCATGTCATGTGACTTGATTAAGATTTAAATATAATCAAACCAGTAGGTGCATCATTAACATGGCAAAAAGTTAATCCTATTTATATAAGTCAATTTTGTATTGTTGGCAACCCAGAGCTGGAAGAGGGGGGCAGTCAAAACAAGAGCACTAATCAATTCAGCAAGTGCCCCAAGAGGTCAGAACCCTCTAGCAGCCCAATTAATTCTGAAGGGGGCAAATGAGGAAGTCAGATGACATTGTCATAGATCCACAAAGTCCGTGTGAGGACGAGGTCAGGGTGGATCGATGGGTCAACAAAATATTACATTTTAACATGATCGCTGTTCATTTCCTGTTTCCTACCATCAGTCACTGTTAGTTTCTTTAACCATTCTGACCTTAAAAGTGTTTCATAATGTAACAATGACAATGTTGTCTACATAGTAGTCATTTTAACCAAGAAAACAATTATGAAACAATGTATTGTTCTCGAGGGCAAGGACTAGTGATGTAATTTGTTTGTTTTTTTAAGTGTTTATCTATCATGTACATCATGTATGACACATTTGCTCAAGAGTCTAAACAATGAATTCACAATCAGGAATAATTAACCCCCCTGAAAGATGGGGTTCTTGGTGCTGCATTTGCTGCATTACAGCAAAACAGATAAATACAGAGGTACAACAGGCAAAATGAGTCTGTTTTTCATCAAATATACTTTATGAAACATTTAATGTATCTATGTATCTCTCTTGATAACCCAGACACTGCAGATCCAGTTTGGCCATCATAATTCCAGCAATTTCAAAAATACACCAAGGTAACTACAGGAGGTGCATCAACTGTAGACTGACCCAGAGGGAGACTGCCTCCTTTGTGTCAGAAGACATGTTTCCTGCTGTGTTTTGTCTCTCTTTCTGTCTATCACTGCTCTGAATATAAAGCAGGAGAACCTATCAAAATTGCAAAATGACTTACACTCACAATATAATTTTCGCTTCAGTCTATGTGCTTCTCTATTGCTCATTTCTCGTCTCTTTCCGCCCCGAATGTCTGCTTCTGTTATTCTGTTGTCTACAGTAATTTGGTTTCACACAGATTCCCGAGAAGAGGAAAATGTTCTCTCACCCCAAACGATTCCCTGCAGACCTCTCTCCTCTCTCACACACTTCTTTGTCTCCTCTTTCTCCCTCTCCTAACATGATTTTCTCTTCATTTCGCTTCTCATCTCTTCCTCATAAACTCCATTTTCTGTCGTTCTCTCCAGAGAGAACTCACAGGGAAATCTATAATTATATAGGTTTAAATTCACATAAACTTCCATCCTCTGAAACACTACTAAGACACATACACACATGCATACAATACACGCACACACACTCACACACAAGGAGCCGACAAAAATTATCTTGGTAGCTCTACTTATCAAAAAAGAAAAATTTGTTAAGCCATGCATGACTCTAGCATTGTTGTTCTGTCAGTCGTTCCACCATTATGACCCAGACTGAAATATCTCTACAATTAATAGATGGATTACCATGAAATGTTGTGGTTTCTATTGAAATATCTCAACACTGATGGATGGATTGCCATGAAATATGCTAAATACAATCATTTCATTTGGACTGATTAGCCGTCCTGTCTACCTGCCTACCTGCGCACGCTCTGCCCGTGCACTGTGTTTGGGGGAGTTTCTTTGGAGGGGTGGGATTTTTCATTTGGATACTTGGTACACATAGGGGCTGTTGAAAGGTTGTTACAGTAGACTCCTGGTAAATCAGGTGAAGTGATATTTATATTACCTTGCGTACAGACTGATTAATGTACTTGCGCTTTAGACGTTTTTTGACATTGTGCCTTTAAGTGATGCAGACAGTGGAGCAACAATGGAGAGAAAAGGCAGCCACACAATAATTTGGGGAGAGTGTGGAAGATAGAAAGAGAGAGAGAGAGAGAGAGAGAGATTGTAATAAATGGTGATAGTGTCATATTTCAAAACCCTGGGGGGACTGCACCCAGCTGCAAAGAGAAAGCAGAGAAAGAGGAGAGACATTTTGTTTGTATGCGTGTGTGTTTGTGACTGTCGTAGTATGAGTCCCTGAGTGTAAAATATTATCCCTACATGCTCATCCTATGAAATAAATCAGTAAATGAACAGAGGGAAGCAGGTCAACAAGAAACCTATAAATCTTGAGACATCCAGCAAAATGTCATTAAGCTTATGTGCACTAATAGTGTTGCACATTATTTGTCTCGGAGAAGCTGCCCTTTATAAACATTCATTATGTAAATAAGGGTTATTGCTTTCTTGGCCAGAAAGAATTTTATTTCTAGGTAAACATTGTTTAAACTGATGAGAGATGACAAGAGAGTGTGTTGGCTAGATGCCATTTTGCTACCAAACTGCCACAAAAACACACATTAAGAGAAGCTACTGTAACATTAATTTTTGATTTAAGAATGGACTATTTCTAAAGAGAAGTGAATTTACTTAAATGCAGAGCATCTTGAGAGCCAGCATTAAGCAGCTAACTGTGATTCTTCATCCCGCAGCCATGTGGAACAATATCACAGAAAACTGCAACTTCTTACTTTTAAATCAAGCTGAATCTTTTTGGTTTGCCACTGCCTTCTAATAAATACAATAATAATACATTTCTTACACTGCATTGTAACTTCTGTTAGGTAGCATTATCAACATTGTTATTTTTTTCACACCATAACAAACACCGTTCTCGCAGGTGAAAGTATGGCGTCTGATCCATCAAACCACCTCCCTACTCTGGGTTTTCTGTTACCTTTTTATATTGGGCCTACTTATAGCATTCAACAATGGCACTAAAGGGGTACCCTGTGCGTTGAACAATGATGCTAAAGGGCTTCCCAGTTCATCACAAATTGACGGCAAGGGGTCTTGACCAAACGTCCATATTTGACAACTTGGGGGTGAAAATAGGTTGGAGAAACACACAGTGACCTCTACACTATTTTGATAGTGCTGTGTGTGAAGGAGTAGATGGTACATGTTCATATATAATGAAACAAAACAAACCAACAGAGGTTATTCACTTTGACAGCTTGTCAGTAATGCTTACTGTTGCATGCACACACCTCTAACGCCGTATACTGTAGTGTGTTACAAAAAACAGTTCATAATCCTGATGTTGACTGTTGACCTGAGGCTTATTTACTGCCTTTTAATGTGAATGATGTTCAAGTTGCTTTTGTATTTTCACAGTAGGAAGCTGTTTTTACAGTCTGTAAGCAGAACTACAGCTTCACTTTGACTTCATCCACAAGAGGATTCATCTTTTTCACCGGACTGCATAACATCAGACAATAACTCTGTGGAGAGCTGCTGCAGGAGAGATAAAAGGGGACTTGTGCCATGACGTAAACTGCAACTGCCAATATCATGATCACATTATTATTTTTACATAATCAAACCTCCGGAACCTTTTAAAACCCTGGCATGTTCGTTTATAGTGCAAGTTCAAGAACAGTGGAAAATTCTTTTAGGTTAATGTTGCAGCAACACTCAATTATCTTAGGAACAAAAATAACATTGTAGTAGTAGAAGAGATCTGCAGAGCCTGCATTGGTGTCATCATGTTGCTGCAGGTACCCACGAGAAGATGAAATGCTGGTCATGTCATGGTAAGAGTTTAGCAAGAATCAACTTTTTTATAACACAACAATTCATTTTTAATAACCTCTGCATCCGGACACCTGCTGTGCCATCATAAAGCCTCCTTATTTATTGAAACGAACACAGGGGCTGCATTTCTTGACGCTGTGCTATTGGCGGTTCTCTGGGAGTTGACAAAAATCATTCTAGCTAACTGAAGACACGTAGCCAACTGAAGGACACTGAGTAATAAATTGTCCAACAAAAATATTAATTGCATTGTCTTTCTTGGATTTCTTCAGCCTGAAGTCAA
Source organism: Micropterus salmoides (assembly GCF_014851395.1). NCBI lineage: Eukaryota > Metazoa > Chordata > Actinopteri > Centrarchiformes > Centrarchidae > Micropterus > Micropterus salmoides. The sequence continues at coordinate 25,162,176 of NW_024041373.1, forward strand.
AATGAAGCATTTAGAGTGATTAAATTATACATGACATTTAGCTGACGCTTTTATCCAAAGCGACTTACAATTGCTTTATATGTCAGCGGTCGCATGTCTCTGGAGCAACTAGGGGTGTCTTGCTCAGGGACACAATGGTGGATATGTCACAGTGGGTAATCGAACCCAGGTCTCTCATACTAAAGGCTTGTGTCTTATCCACTGCCCCATCACCACCTTGTAGATACAGTTAAAATATGATTATTTAGTATCATGTTCAGAAATTTACATTTATGCTCCATTTCTTAGTTAAAGATATATCTGTTAGGCATCTGACAATGACAATCAAGCGAGACAGACAAAAAAATATTTGTGTCAAAGATTAACATATAGGTCCTGTGTGTGTGTGTGTGTGTGTGTGTGTGTGTGTGTGTGTGTGTGTGTGTGTGTCCATCTAGATTGGAGAGTCATTTACTTTTGAGTGTCACAAGCTATAAAGGTTAAGAGCCTGCGATATTGACTGCTGCTGCTCATGCTAAATCACTTTGTACATTAGTTGCATACATTATACAGAAGCATCAACCAGTCACTCAGATTCAATCTGACGGCTTGTCGTTATGAGTTACAACCACCTTCTTTTCAATATAAAATATACCATCCAGCTGACTGACTGTACAGATATCAAGGCAGAAAGAGTTCCTCCTGGCAGGATGTTCAATAAGGGACGACAACAAACTCAACTCAAGCCAACAGCAGCATCAACATAAATTTTCAGAGAGGGTAAGAGGAATAACTTGAGGAGCATTCCACTGTTTTCTTTCCGAAATCTTAGTCTGTTTACCACAACATTATGTACATTTTACATTTCTACCAACCATGTTCTAAAGCACGTAACATTATCTCAAAGATATTACCAAATTAGGAGTAATTATTGTGTACATAAAGATCCCTATTAGCTTTTTGTTTATCCACTGCCAATCTGTAATATACAGTACAGGTGGATCCTGACTTTACAGAAAGCATCAACTATAATGGTATGAAAGCAATAGAGCTGTCTATGAGTCCATCCAAGAAATGTTTAATGTATGCAAATGATGGTGTAAAAAGACAAATATTTTATATATAAATACATAAAAAGTTATTTTCCAGGAGAAAGACACAGTATAATCATATGCAATAAAGGCTGTCTTTACCAAACACAGTAGACCATGAAGCAACATACAATATGTGGACCATCACAACATCTGTATTTCTTAGCTGATGTATTTTAAGTAGGCAGCATGTGTGTGTGTGGGCTGGGGAGCTGAGCAGGATCTGATTCACTGACCTTCAGTAACCAATTTATTGTTACTTACATTCACTATCTAGGCATTTGTTGCCAGCATTTGCTGTGTGTGTGAGGGAGAGTTGTTGCCAAAGTAGCATCACTTTCTCTCTCCAACCAAATCCGTCAGTATTTCCCTCAGCAACTGACAAAACACTGTTGAAAAAAGGTAATTGTTTAAAAGGTTAAAGGTAACAAAGAAACAGTAACAGGGAAAAGGTGGTACATACAGTAACAGGACTCTGTATATTTAAGAAACGTATTTAAAGTGAGCACAATCCAATCCTAAAACATTGCATTTCACACAGGCTAATTAGGAAAGTTACACATAACATTCTCTCAATGCATTTAGACCAGGGTGCTCATTAGGATGCATTAGCGTCAAGTCTGACCCGTCTGACCACACAGCTGGATTTTTCAACCAATCTTTATTGAAAACATCTCCACTACAGCATGCAGTCGTTTCTCAAACATGCAGTTGAAGACTAATAGATTTTTTTTGTTTTTTTGTTGTTTTGTTTTATTTCTTCAAATAACCAATTTCTTGCACATCTTCTAATCTACAGTAATGCATTTGGTCTCATTGAGGTTTGTTCTCCCATGGTTGTATATTTCTTTTCTAAACCCGTTCTCTTGTTTTGAACCCTGAGGGCAGTGATACAGCAACAAACCCATAAAGCAATTGAACTGATGAAACTTGTAAAAGATGCCTGTGGCATTTAGGAAATGGGGTTTAACAAAAGAGACATTTGACTACATTATTATGTTCTTTCTGGTGCATCATTTCGATATTAACTGCCCAATAACACTCATATGTTATAATATAATAAATAATAATAAATATAATACATAACAATTGTTGCTCTAAAACTGGGCTATAAATAGTAAAATGTGCCCAAATAAATTCTTAAAATATAAACTACAGACAAAAAGTAAGGAAATTTGTGTTTGGTAGATTGTTGTAACAATGCTTCTTGGCAATAAATCTTTTACCATTAGAAAGCCTGTTAATGTCCCTTTTAAACGGTGCCAAATGTGTAAGGAACATGCATTTGTGGGATGAGCCGCAGAGCTGAATATGTGCTTTTCTTTGCCGTTGACTCTCGTTTTGTGTATTGGATGATTAAAGTCTGCAGAAAGAAGACATATTGGCAATTTAACAATTTATTCATTTAACAAACAGGAGCGTCAGTAGCATGTGAAATAACCACACACAGCCACAACAGCCTGGTACTTCCTCCTCATGCTGGTCACCAGCCTGGTCACACACTGCTGTGGGATGACACTTCATTCTTTAACCGGCATTTGTCGCAACTATAGAAACAAAAAATAATAATTATAATAACTATACCAAAATAAATTGGTAGAAATAATCTACCATACAAACATTTCTTTATTTTTGTAAGTAGTTTATATATTTAAAAACAGCTGGAGCTCAGCAGGACTAATGAACTAAGACCATAATATTTTATAAACATCATATTCCTGATCAGCATTTTTTCCTCTCTTCACAGCACTTGCCAGTTCATGTCCTTACAACATCTTATTCGATTGCTTTAAATTTCTTTATCATGATGACAGTTCAACACATTCCTTGGTTGGCTGCCCCATCTGCTAGTACTAAATAAAAAATAATGTTGATAAAAGGATGTCAGGATCTTTACAGGTGCATGTCTTAACTTTCTTAAGCGATGACCTGTTATTTTCTAATGTTAAACTCAGATAAAACTGAAGTTATTGTTCTAGGGCCCAAGCACGTCCGTGACGCATTATCTAAAGATATAGTTTCCCTGGATGGCATCGCCCTGGCCTCCAGCACCACTGTGAGGAATCTTGGAGTTATCTTTGATCAGGACATGTCGTTTAAGTCTCACATTAAGCAAATTTCAAGGACCACCTTTTATCACCTACGTAATATTGCAAAAATCAAAACATCCAGTCTCCTGTCTTAGCTTCTCTGCATTGGCTTCCAGTAAAATCCAGAAGAGAATTTAAAATCCTTCTTCTCACATACGAAGCTCTTAATGATCAGGCACCATCTTATCTTAAAGAGCTCATAGTACCTTACTACCCCACCAGAGCACTGCGCTCCCTGCAGGGTTACTTGTGGTTCCTAGAGTCTCCAAAAGTAGACTAGGAGCCAGAGCGTTCAGCTATCAAGCTCCTCTCCTGTGGAACCAGGTTCCAGTTTGGGTTCAGGAGGCAGACACCATCTCCACATTTAAGAGTAGGCTTAAGACTTTCCTCTTTGATAAAGCTTATAGTTAGGGCTGGCTCAGGTGAGTCCTGAACCATCCCTTAGTTATGCTGCTATAGGCCTAGACTGCCGGGGGATTTCCCATGATGCACTGAGCTCCTCTCCCCTCTTCTTTCTCTCCCTCTGTATGCAACCTCATCCCATTATTGCATGTTACTAACTCAACATCTCCCCTTTCCGGTAGTCTTGTGCTTTCTCGTCCCTCTCCTTTCTCGTCCCTCTCCTGTCACTTCCTGCAGGTGTTTCTGGCTCTGAAGCTGTGGAGTCTGGATCTGTGGTTGCGAGTCACCTGCTGCCCCTGTGTTCCTGCTCGACACCCTCCGCTACAATTATTGTCACTAGTCCTTTTATTATTATTATTATTATTATCATTAACATTACGATTATTATCATAAACATCACTGTAAATATCTGTTCAATTATTCATTCAGTATATAGCAACATCACCTTTACTGTCTGTACCTCTGTGTGTATATTGTGTAGGCTGCCTCCCCTCTCTCTCTCCTTCCCTCCCCCTCCCACTTTCTCTCTGTTCCTCTCTTGTCCTCTCTCTCTCTCTCTCCCTCTCTCTCTCACCCCCAACCGGTCGAGGCAGATGGCCGCCCACCCTGAGCCATGGTTCTGCTCGAGGTTTCTGCCTCTTAAAAGGAAGTTTTTCCTTGCCTTTGTCGCCTAACGCTTGCTCTTGGTGGAAATTGTTGGGTTTCTGTAAATAACATCACAGAGTACAGTCTAGACCTGCTCTTTTATGAAAAGCGCTTTGAGATGACTGTTGTTGTGATTTGGTGCTATATAAATAAAATTTTATTTAATAAATTTTTTATAAAGAGGTTTGAAGCAGTGCTCTGGCTGAGTACCTAGTTGGCCTGTTGGAGCGGTCGGCTGTTTTTTTTTTGTCTGTTATGAGGCCAAGAACGTTTGTGTACCACATTGTTTTTTGTTAATCAGACAGAAGGCCATGAATCAAAAGAACGAAATCGCCACAACACAACAGCATTTCACGAATTCCTGTAGTGTTGTGGCATTTGCAGTCGTGTTGTGGCGAATTCCTGTAGTGTTGTGGCAATTTGCAGTCGTGTTGTAGTGAATTGCTGTTGTGGTTGGCACTTCAGGGCCACCGTAATATTGTCATCACAACATCCTCCAACCTAAATGACAACATAGGTCGTATTAACTATGCCTCCAAATGCAATCCATATGAGCATATCCTAAAATACCGGTGGCATTTGCCCATGCCTCCCAAAATGGGAAACTCTGTTTCCCGACCAGACCTACGTTAAGTAAATCACGTGTCCTACGTTAGATGACATAAACATGAATACCACATGATCTTATTCTTATTCATACTTTTAAAAAGTAAATCACAAAGCTCTCCTCTTGGTGGCTCACGTCATCTCTCCATCTTTCAGTTGTAATGTTAAACAGGTATAATACTGTAATGGAACAACAACATCAACACCAGGTTAATTTGTACCTGTGTTGGCTGATGCAAATTCAGCTCGGTTCAGGTGCAGTTGCAGTCTGAGTCCGAAAACAGGGAGGAACTACGGTCATGACGCAGGAGAGAGAACAGCTGGGGTCCCACCAGTGTCCTTACAGTGCTGGATATGAAATCTCTGCATCAGCATACACATTAAAGTATCTCTAATCTACAATGAACAATATTTGGAGGACCTATGTTCAGTGCCAACTTTCCAGACTTACTTTTCTGAATGCTGAAAAAAATCTGCTCCTCACAGCAGTTCTTTTGATTCATGGCCTTCTGTCTGATTAACAAAAAACAATGTGTAAACGTTCTTGGCCTCATAACAGACAAAACAAACCAGCCAACCACTCCAACAGGCCAACTAGGTACTCAGCCAGAGCACTGCTTCAAACCTATAAAAATTTTTTTTATTAAATAAAATTTTATTTATATAGCACCAAATCACAACAACAGTCATCTCAAAGCACTTTTCATAAAAGAGCAGGTCTAGACCGTACTCTGTGATGTTATGTACAGAAACCCAACAATTTCCACCAAGAGCAAGCGTTAGGCGACAAAGGCAAAGAAAAACTTCCTTTTAAGAGGCAGAAACCTCGAGCAGAACCATGGCTCAGGGTGGGCGGCCATCTGCCTCGATCGGTTGGGGGTGAGAGAGAGATAGAGAAAGAGAGGAGGACAAGAGAGGTGTGGCGATTTGCTGCAGTGTTTTGGCAATTTTCTGTAGGGTTGTGGCGAAATGCTGTAGTGTTGCTGCGATTTGCTTTCGTGTTGTGGCGAATTGCTGTCGTGTTGTGGCGAATTGCTGTCATGTTGTTCAAATTGCTGTTGTGGTTTGCACTTGAGGGCCACAATATACCCTGTGGATTCTCAATGCATGTTTTAGTGTGTATTCAGGAACAGCAGCAGCAGGGTGACCTCCAGTCTCTGAACCCCTCAGGATGCTAGAGATACTCCACTGCTTGCAGAAACATTGTTGTTCCCTTTCTCACACGAGCAGTCTTAACACTAAAAATATCCCTTTCAGAAAGACTGAAGTAAAACATGACTGTTTCTATTGAACATGCAGTAGTAGGAAGTGTACCTGTATGTACAGGAAGAAAGGCACTGCTGCACAGCAATGGTTTGCAATAAAATTATGAGAATACTTTAAGGTTTCGAATGCCATCACTTATCTCATGTACAAATTAATTAAAACTACTGTACAAGCTTGGGTATTGTATACAATAATACAACTTGACACTGGAATAAAAAACTCACAACTTAACATGTTGTAGTGTTTGTCAATAAAGCCTGTGGAAGATTTTACAGTAAATTATGCATAGATGTAGCTGTGGTGGTGACATAAAGTGACAGATGTTATCTCCTCACTTGTGCAGTGTGCTGGAAAAGTCTCAACCTTCCTGCAGCCTGGACAACAGGGGGTTCAAAGAGAACATCTCTTTCTCACACGCACATCCTCCTGCCTCTCCTTCCCCCTGTCTTTTCACTGTCTTGCTGCTCCCCTTCCCTTTCTCTCTCTGATCCTTCCTGTTGTTGTATTGAACTGATGCCAGGAGGGCTTTGGTGTTGGAGGAGGGAGGACATTGACCATTAAACCATCATGTTGCATTAGCACTGGAGCAAGGAGAGGAGGGGGAGATGGAGGAGAAAAAGAAGAGAACCTTGAACTCCTCTTTGATGAACACTACAGTTGTCCTTGACACCAATGGTGCTAAAATATCCTCCTCTGCTTTAAAGAGTAACTTAACACACAGTCCTGTCTGGTTGAGTGTTTCAAGTCTGTTTCACCTCAGAAGTGTGCTCCGCTGCACCTGTAACCTCACCCAACAGTGACGTCACCGGATCCTGGAAAAATCTTTACATCACTAGCCTGGGAACACAGACACGTCTGGCGAGCTTGTGTTTCATTTGCTCTGGCAGACACATCTGCCCTCCCTCTCATTCAGACAGATCCACCTGTTTGATACAATGAGTAGAATTTTCTACTAAATTTTGAAATTAATGAAAAAATGTATTTGAGGAATCCCTGTGAGAAGTGATAGCTATTTTTCCTCATGTTCACCACGGTCATTGATTAAGGCAACAGCAAAATAACCAATGATACAGGATGTGAAACACTCTACTTCCTTCATATAAATACTTTACAAATCACAGCTAAATGCTAAATATTGTGCTCCATAAATGCCCTGTCATGACTGAATAAAGCCTAGGAACATTGAGATAACAGACACCCATGCTTGAAAGACAAAATACATTACTTTAAAAGATATATTAAGACAGCAATGTTTGGTATTCCAAAACAGGTTCTGCAGGCTACTCTGTAATTCCAGCCAGGGCATAATAAAAGCACTCCATTAATACAACACTCAGTTGACTGTGGGCTGACTATATGGTGACCTGCAAATGTGTATCACGAAGCTTGTGTACCACACATTAGTTTCCTCAATCTCAGGACTGATGCTGATTCAAGGGTGACAGCTCATCAAGATGAGTGACAGGTGCAGTGGTATGAATCGAGTGACAATGGAGAGGGCGAGACGAGACGCACTTTGCTGACTCCCGGCAAAAAGTTTCATACTGTAGATTTAAATCATAGCTCATATTTGATGTTGACAGATAGAAATCACATACAAAATTGGGAAATGTGAGCAAATCATGACCCTCCTACTACTACAAATAGCAACTGCAACTTCTTTCCTCTTTTGCATACATTAAATATTCTACTGTTGGATGTTCAGCAACTGTTCTGTTTTATTGGAGAGGGGTTTGTTTTGGAGAAGATGTGCTGTATTTTAACCAGGGGCACGCCTCCCCGTGAAATGTGGTGGCCCCCTTGTTGCCCCCCTACCAGAGTCAAATGGTGTCCTATTAGTATCATGGATGAATTACTGAACTACTGGATACAAACCCAGGGCTGCAGGCCCAGAGCATATGCATAAAGTGACTTTTAACCAGGGCTGGGCAATAAAACAATGATAATTATCACAATATAATTTTCTTCAATAACAATATAACAAATTATCAATATATTGTCAATCAATGTTTGATTTAATAAATTTTAATCATGAAGGAATTGGCACTTAATATTTGTATTAATGTAATATGTATTTTGTTGAGGAAAAGGGACTGAAAAAAAACTTGTAAAATAATTCACTATTTGGTTTCTTGAATTTTCACTCAGTGGCAAAAATCAGCATTTAAACTTGAAAGAAATAATGATTTCACATTTATTGTAATAATTATCGATTATCGGTATGAAATGTTGTTATTGTGATAATATTTTTGGAAAAAGTAACCTGAACACAAAACTACCAAAAAGAGATGAAAAGCTACCACAAAAAAAATAATAAACTACTGCGAAGACATACAAAACGACCACAAAGAGCAACATGACATCAAAGAGATGAAAATCTACCATAAAGAGATGCAAATGCTCACCAAGTTTGTGTGTCTTGCTGCTACGTTGGAGGGCTGGGGGGTCTTTTACATGTCTGTGTCTAGGGGCCCATATTCTCACAATCTGTCAATGGGTATAGACTATTTGGAGTTACAAATAGCAGGTATTTATTGACAGTATTTAATATCAGAATACTGAATGTTGTTACTAATTTATTACACTGAATAAACAATGTCCCGTAACTATTTTTAATAATGTAACATTTGTTATTGCCAAGAACCAGTCCTTTAAATGTGTTGCATTTGTTCTTACTGTAATCTGAAACATGCACTCACTCACGCACATATCAGTATTAAAGTAGAATGTGTATTTAGATGAGGTAGTATGTGGGTCACAAAACATCTCTATGTGCATGAATATGGGTCAGAATACATCATACATCCCCTTAATCTCTCTCTCTCCCATGTGGCAGAGAGACAGATTATCACACCCTGCTGGCCCACATTCCTGCCTTCCCCTAGTTTAATCATCCACCCCTTTCCTCACTTGTTCAGCTCCTACCATCCCTTGTTGTTATTGTTGTGGTCACTCCATTTGGTCAGATTGTTTATCCCCACAAACAACTGCTGACCTGCTATTTGGAATTTAGTAGTCTGATTACATCACCCCTCATGAATTATGACAAATAATAATAATTTGGTTTTCAGTGCATTGTTATCACATTTCATAACATGACATTATTCTGTTTGGTTCCAACTATTTTATACGTTTTATATCTGCTTCGTTAGCAAGTACGTAACGAGTGCAGATGGATACATATTGTAGATACAGAGAGTGATAGACAGGAGAGTATGAAGGCCTCTTCAGACCTATAGTATTTTATGTTTAGATCTCCACAGGTTGTGTCTGGATCCAGTTGGAACAGGGTGAGGTTTACACCTGGGTCCTGCTTTCTTGCTTATATGTGATTTTATCTTTGGGTAACTAGACAACTAGAAAAGTTAGGACAATTTCATTTATATAGCCTAACATCACAATTGGGCTTTACAATCCGCATGAGAAAAACCTTTAATGGGGAAGAGAGGATCAAGAGGATCCAATGTTTGTGCTAAGCTACTCTAAACATGTCACAGAGCCTCTACCATTGAACACATAGAGAATAAACTGATATCAATTTTGTCATCTAACTTCTTGTATGAAAATACAGTGTTCCCTTAAAAAGTGGATTGCATTTAAACCTGGAAATATGATGTTGTAGAGAAAATATTGCTTTAGAGATACATAATTTTACACCTTCCGAGCTGTGATTTGAATAGATTCTTAATTACTTAGTTGATAGTGAAATCTACGTATTCTGTTGGTGGTGTGGGTTTGACAAGACGAAGGATCAGAAATGTTTTAATTAGTGCAGTGGGACCTGAGTTAGAGAAAAACCTTTATAAATAAATGATGCCTAAAAATGTGAATTTCACACAAACTCAGAGTGACTTTCGCATCTCTGTGAAACAAACAAACTGGAAATATATCCCGGCATTGACTGCAGTATATCCTTCTGTGATTGGTCAGTGATCTCTGTAAATCCAGCTTTGATTGAGCAATAAACACTGCAGCTCAACTTATGATTGGCCAATGCCCATGAAACGTAGTAGAGTCATTGAGCACTTTAAATCCAGCTATGATTGGTCAATCAAGATTTCAGCAGTGCAGAAAATACCATGTTTGATCCATCTGCTGGCCCAGACCTATACACCACGTACTGTACACACACACACACACACACACACAAACAAAAACTGTGCTTGCCTATAATGTATATGCATAAACATATATTCCCACTGTGACTGGGCAGAAATCTGACTGAGATGACAAGATCTGGGGTCTCATTTATAAACAGTGCATACCTACAAAACAGAGCTGGAAACGTGCGTACGCCACTTCCCAAGCAAAAGTTGTGATCGATAAAAAACAAACTTTTGCGATCCTACACGCATACTCTGAACCATGCGTATGCACATAAACTGGAGTAATGACAAACGGCGACTCACATTGCAGGAGGATGAAACTGTTTAAAATGAATAGGCCTTCTGTTGTGTAAAATAAATTGAAATGTTATCTCTCAGTATTATAGGCTTAAAGTCTTTCTGAATAAACAAAAGATAAATTTTCCTAATAATAATTAATAATAATTTGCAGCACACAAAAAGAACCAGATTTAGGATAATAAACACAAACGGAGATATCTGTTTCTGCAAAAGAACGCCTCAAATATGTTGTACAGTTTACTGGGGAATCATATTAATTAATAGGCTACTTGCATGAAATTTATTCTCATAAATAAGGTGAACAGGACAAATTAGGGGAGACCGGGTATGGTTGTAACATTTTTTCCTTCCGTAACTATAACTCACTGAATTTTTTGTAGCTAGAGTTCTCAAATTTTTATACAAAGTACCCACATTTGTTCACTACAAATGGCACCAATTCAATCCTCTAAAAGAATATCACAGACCTCGTGAGTTGATGTCAAATGCAATGTGTTCCCTTGTTCCAACCTAACCCAATAGCGGGGTAGGTTGTAAAACATGCTGGAGTAAGTTCTAACACTTGCACAAAAGAATCTAAAATAGATGCCACACTATATGATTTGCTTCCAAAACAGGTAGTTATATAAAAGAACAATGTTTCTCTCTTGCTCTAACGGACTTTGTCTGATGACTGCATGGACAGTATGTTTATGTAAATTTATCTATAGAATAAACTTAATTAAAAGTATAGGCCTACCTAATGAATACTACTAAAATGTAATTAATTAAAGAACATCTCTATGCATCCTTAGGTCTAACTATAAAGAGGTGTGTGTGTGTGTGTGTGTGTGTGTGTGTGTGTGTGTGTGTGTGTGTGTGTGTGTGTCAATGTGAGTATATTCTTATTCAGAGTCACAGTCAGTGCTTGAAGTGGGCCGGTTTTTGGGCGCACATACACAAAGAATTTTGTGCTCTGCTCCCCTCACTTATAAGGGCCTTCAAAAAGACATGAAACTAAGAGAATTTGTCTCTATAGGAAACACTTACAAGTACAATGATGAATGACTAGGTTGGTACTTGTCACTGTGTGCGTAGCTATCTTAAGTTAGTTTAATTATTTGATGTGTAATGTTTATCTTGTGTTTCTGTGGTTGTTGTTGTCGTCTGCAACCTGTTTTATGCTTATGTCTTGGCCAGTGGCCAGGTCGCCCTTGTAAAAGAGATCACTGATCTCAAAGGATCTTACGGTTAAATATGGGTTAAATTATTTTAAAAAAATTGATAAATAGAAAACATGCACAAACTTGACGATGTCCACTGAGGCCATCTGGACAAAATCAGGAAATAAGCTTTTTTCTGTAGAGAGTGTGTGGCTTAGATGTATTTGAGGACAACATGAAAAAATTTCCTGTTGCCATCTCACCTCCTAACAAGTCCCAACAAAAGACCTGTCCTCAATCGCCTCCTTCTCACCTCACAGAGAACCACTGGGCAGATGGATCAGAATATTTCTGGGTTTTATGGTTCTAAACGAGACATTGAACTCATATGAACAGTTCTCCTGCACCTGTCTGCAATAATACCATAACTAAATAAACTTATACATGTAAAAATCTATTTTGTTTCATTTTTGTCATGTCACAGGTACAAACATTCCTGTCTACCTTTTCTGTTGGGAATAATTTTTTACCTGATTAACAGGTGTCTCACCGTCACATTCATCTGAAGTGGTTAGACTTGCTTTTCCCTTCATCTCCTTTGAGAGTCATCGTGTTGCTCCTTGTTTTCTTGCACCAAAATACTGTTGATTTTTTGTCTCTCTGCATGGAAAGGCATAGCTGCCTCAATGCATGCTGGGATAAACACTATCATCACCAAAAATACTTTAACAAGTGGACCCTAGCTGTCTCTTAGATCTATTCTACATCATTCACCTCATTACAAGGGCAACAATTGCCACACGTATCGTGATCAGCACTTCTGCTTTTTGGGGCTGGGGCACAAGAAATATATTTGCGCAATTATGTTACACTGCTGTGTTGTAGCAATTAGTACACAAAAATATCACCATACTTTAGCATTTCATACTAACAGAAAATGTGTGATGTCAGCTGTTAAACTTTGAATCTGGAAAGCTACTGCCAAATAAACTTCACGAAGATTTGTGAAAATGTTTTTCCTAAGATTTAATACTTTTTTTTTAAACAGCCATATACTGTCAACTAAAACTAGCTTGTCCTCACCAGAAAAATGGCTGTATAGGTTAATTATGCAGCAGCTTATTACGACCCATATTTAATTTTACTCTTAGGACACAACCTCTAGTGGCCGTATAATGGTGGGAAAGGAAAAAATCAGGTGGTGTAGTATAAAGAGGCACAAAGTTGAGAGGTGTATGGATGTGTCAAGTAAACTCAAGACTTTCACTCAGGAGACTATAGGGTTTGAGTCCCGTGTGAAACAAAGTCAAAGTTGACTTTAATAATTAAAGTTTTGAATGCAATTTACTTCACGTGAGTTAAGTCACATTCCTTCTGTCCTTCTCATCACGCCTGGGTTATTGCAACAGCCTTTTCACTTGTTTATCCCAAGAATCTATTGATCGACTCCAGACTGTCCAGAACTCAGCTGCCAGGCTTTTAACCAGAACAAAGAAATATGACCACATTACTCCTATTTTAGCTTCATTACACTGGCTCCCAGTATGTTTTAGAATTGACTTTAAAATTTTATTGATCACTTTTAAAGCTCTTCATGGCCTCTCGCCTTGTTATATTTCTGACCTTTTAGTCCCATACGCACCAGCACGTACCTTGAGATCCTCGGGCAGAGGTCTGTTGTCTGTTCCAGAGTCTCGACTGAAAACTAAAGGGGACAGAGCGTTTGCTGTCAGGGCCCCGAGGCTCTGGAACTGCCTGCCTGAGGAAATCAGGTTGGCTGAGTCAGTGAAGTCCCTTCTTAAAACATACTTTTATAGGAGAGCCTTTCCCGATCTTATTTGACTTTATTTTATCCCTTTTATTTTATTCTATTTTACTTCACGTCACTTATACTCACTTATGGAACTGGCTATGTAGTTTGCATGCATTAAAAATAAAATGACTGAACAGAGAACAACCTTTTGACAATTGTCTGATGCCTTTCTTATTACACATTAATCTCTCTAGCAGCATTATCACCTTTCTGGCCTGACAAGACAGTTAAAAGTTATGAAATTGTTTTGACATTTAAAAAACGACAGCATTACTGGCAGAGGTGTCCACTGAAACACCTTTGAAAGATATCAAAATGTATTGATATGATTTCTTTCCTTCACAGCTTACTATATTTCATGGAATCTGTTACAAATCAGGGAATTTTAGTCTGTCAATCCAATACAGTGTCTCAGACAGATTTGTAGAAAATCTGTCTGTTTCCACCAGCCTATCAGACAATCTGCCTGAAAGGGTTTCTGTTCATCTGTCAGGTCACAGAAGGAGGATTACACCCAGTCCAGTAAGTGCTGATGGCTCACTGGAAACTGGAACAGTCAGATAAATAAAAGCCAAAATAGTCATATCATATCACAGAAACTCATTTCAGACAGACATGTCCTTTTGAATTATAAGACTGATCTCTTCTCTCCCTGACCCTCCTCGCCTCACACACTCTAAGTCTCTCTTTCTTCATCTTTCTATGTGTGATTCCCTGTGTGGCTCTTGCCCTTTTGCTTGTCCCTCTCACTTTCCTTCTTTCTCTCTGTCTCCTTCCCTCCTTCTCAGAAGTGCTGTGTAGGGGATAACGACAGGCGAGAAAAAGGTGTAGGAGAGCCAAAGGAGATGATGAAATAGGAGAAGGAGAGGGAGGGGAAGTCGATGTTTAATCATGTTAAAACAGCTCCAGCGCACACTGCTCTGTGTAGCCTTCTCCCCCCTGGACACACACACACAGTTATGGATTGCACATGTTGCATAATATGTTGTAGATGAAACAACTGGGACAGCAATATTGTAAACAGCCAATCTGTCCCTCCAACCATCCATTCGAAACTAATTGACAATTGTGAGCAATTCAATTACATTGTCTTTCTTTTATATTTTCATTCTTCCGTTTGATTTGTAAAAATGCTTTCATGTGTACTACTATCTATTCTCAGTATGTCCATCTATTTCCAATTTATTCACATTGAATAGCTGATTAAATGTTTATGTTGTTATCTGTTTATTCGTCCACTTCCAGCCATCAATTTTCTGTGCAATAGAAACATAACTTAATACATGCTTGGCTTATTTTATCATGTACACATCTACATCACACAGACCATTTTTTCATACCTCCAGACACTTGTATCAGAAAATCAGTTTCCACGCAAACTAAACTAGTTTGACGTTAATCCATAACAATGATCATATAAACATTATGGAAGATTTGGGGGTTTTGTGCAATTTTGGCATGCTTACCGTTTCATAGTGTAACACACTGCTGTCGTAAATAAGGACAGCTGTACACATGCATTTGTTATGATTACATTACTTATGACCAAAAACTAGCAAGTCGAGAACTTTGCTAATACAGCCAAACATCAGGCAAGTTCGACAACACTAGACACAGCAATGTTACTTACTAGTCCAACAGAAAGTTAGGCCAGTTCAGTGTCTGTCTTGTCAACGTCCGGGAACCTCTATACCAGCAGCATGATGTTGCTTGAAACTTGGGCGGCAAGTAGGCCAACAAAATAGATTGCAACCGATGCAAGAGTACATGCAGTAACGTTACAGATGTCCGAGCAGGTTATCTAGTAAGCTACTTACAATTGCTATATACACACCTCTGGAGCAACTAGGGGTTAGGGGTCTTGCTCATGGACACATTGGTGTCTCACAGTGGATTTGAACCCGGGTCTCTCACACCCAAGGCATGGGTCTTATCTACTTTTCCATCACCACTTCTGTATGATAAACCTCTTGCTGAGTTTGCTCCAGCTGACAACTTTGCTAACACGGGCAAGCACAACAACACAAGAGACAGCAAGTACGTTATTACTTACTAGTCCAACAGCAGGCCAGTATAACATCTGTCTTGCATCCTTTCAGCTCATGTCAATGAGTAAAAGTCAGTCTAATATTTACTCTTGTCCAGTCTTTGCTTTGTCACTCTCTCTTTTCCTCTCTTTCTTCTTCGATCTCTTCGCAGCATCTGCCATGATAGCCATACTGAGAATACCTAGCTAGTGAGCAATGAAAGAGATGCCATTCTCCCTATTACAAGTTAGTGTGTTATCAAAATGATGTTATTTAAGAAATAATTAAAATCACTATGGAATTGTTACCTCTGCAACAGCTAGGAGAGAAGAATAAGTCATTGGCTGCGTTCAAAAAGTATTTTTTGCTTAGGAAGGTTCCTAACTGAGTGAAGTGAACCAGAAGTATTTCAGTGGCAGCCATGAGCCGGTCAAATTCTCTTAAAGCTAAGGAAAGGAGCCTCAATGCTTCCTTTCATATCTCCTTTCACATAGGGTACACCAGACCATCCTTTACGAAAGGAAACGAGATAATGCCGTCCCACAGTTCCTTGCAGCAGCAACTTTTAAAGCAGCGCACATTCTCAAACTCAAACGATACAATCCAGTGACCACATTTAGCAAAATCGTTGCAATACAGATGCACATTATACTTGAATAAGACACTCACAATTTCCTTCTTTCTTTAGATTTGTTTTCTTTTGGTTTGTTTTCTTTTGGCTTTGCTGTAATCAAATCTAATTTAAGGTTGGTATTGTTGAAATAAGCAATAGTGTTGTATAAGAATTTTCTACAATTAAAAAAAGAAATCACCGACCATGACGGATAAAAGCCTTTTCTCGCTTGTGCCATAACTCGCTAATATGCAAATGTCTTGAACTGTCAACAATAACTGAGACGCATCCAAGCTGTGTTAAGTCACTTTCACATTATGTATTTCCAGCCTTCAGCAATATAATTTATTAATTTTACTTCAGTCACAGATGCTGACACCCTCGCCTTAATAAAGGCAATGATGAAGCTGAATGACCTCTACAGTAAATGTAATGTATTATTTCAGTGTCTCCCACACATTGATTTATTTGTGGCTACCTGCCACATTATCAACGCTGACCGCCACAGATTGATTTTCGATTATTTTCGATTTTTTTTTACTAGGTTATGGGTAAAATCGTAGAAATTACAGAGCTGCTCGTAGCGCATAGCCTATAACCTACTATTCGCTCAGCACCTCATCTCGCTCGGTCACTCTCTCTTTTTCTCCCTCCCTCCCGCTACAGTTACGCTGTCATTCTGTGGGGAATACTGTGTTCACATACAATAATTGGGATTCATGTTTATAAATATGTGTGGGCAGGAGGGTGAGTGTTAGCAAGCATTCTCAATGTGACAACCCTTTACATTATTTCGTGACTGGAACCCTACAGGCCTTTTTTGGGCTGTAAATGGGTGCATTGTTTTGTTTTTTGTTTTTGTTGTCTTGTTTGTACATACTGTTTGTCCTTTCTGTTTATACTGTATGTTATGTGATGTACGCTGGTGGCAATTGATCCCATTGGGGATTAAGAAAGTTTTTCTATTCTATTCTATTATCTTGACTATGAAGTAGGCCTAATAATATATTCCACCGTGTTGTTCACCTTTAGATGGCCTGCATTAAAACAAAACGGGGCGCAGTGTCAAAGATGCGCTTTTTGTAGTCCATCCTCTGAACATTGTAGTTTCATCAGGGCAAGTCACGTCAGTAACATCGACCATTGCATAATACCGTTGTCTAAGAGGGGGGTATGGTTTCTCTGAGCCCAGCGGTCGTCTTTTCCTAAGTCTTTATGAATTCTCCTTCTCATCTTTCCTTGACCTCATGACATTTTCCATCGAGGTCATGGAAAGGTGGTTAGGAAAGATTCTTTTGACTTTTCGACAGCAGCCATTGATTCCCTTCCTGTGTGTAGGGTGAACACCTCTCCTGAATCAGCTTAATTGACTTGAGTGAGAGGTCTCACACCCACACATGCCTTGTAAATCCTGAGGTGGAAATACTCATATTTTTATGAGAAACTCATCCAGGTCAGTGCATTAAAGTGTGCATTTGAGAGTCAGAGTCAGCAACCATACAACCATATCCATATGAACTGAATTAATTTATTAATTTAACTTATGTAACCTATTTCATTGCCATATGCCATCCGTCCACCAGATACCCTCGGACTTTCCCTCCTTTCCATATCACCTGCCTACCCCACCTATTTACACACCTGTTCCCACTTCTCTCATCAGTCCTGCAGTTGCCTGACCGTCCCTGCTCACCTGTTTCCACTCTCCCTAATTAGCCCTGCAGTGCTAAACTGAGAAGGGTCTGGCTGCAACCTGTAGGCAAGGGAGAGCGGCACGAGGGGTTGCTCGGGCCTCCAGTTAAACCTCTAAACTCACATTGGTCCAGTGGATGACTGCGATATCGCTATTCAATCAAAGTTCATTAGAAATTAAGACAGCTTTAAATATTTCAGTTCTCTTTAACTTGAACTGTAACTTCATACTGAGCTAGTGCTGCTTGGAAGCACCGTCATCAACCATGGCATGCTTTGGAAAATTGCCAGAGTAATACTGAATGTAAGATGTATGTATGGTTTTGTAGTAAGTAAGCTTAAGCAGTATGGTCCTTTCAGAATTATACTCTACATATCCATCCATCCATCCATCCATCCATCCATCCATAGATGGTGATATTGAACAGCCAATGTGTCCATTTGCAAATGACAGAGCTAATGAAGTGAAGAGGAGGATGCAGCAAGTGTACTGAAGTCAAAGGGAGCTAGCATTAGTCAATATTGGCACCATAGACATTAGCAAAGACATTTACCCTTCACTTCTCCTTCCTCTCCCCTACCTCCCACTCTTCCCTTTTCCTTAGTCTTTCTAACGTTCCAAGCCACCTCCCTCAATTTCTCTTGCTGTTCTACTCCTTTACCCTATTTCCCCTTGAGAATGATGCTGTTTCCCCCGACACCCATTTCACTTTATACTGTACCTTGCTCCTGTCCAATGCTTTCCTTGTTTCATCTATATTTCATCCATCCTTTCTTTCTTTCCAATCATGCTTCCTTACCTCCCACCACTTCTTCAAGTGTTTTATTACAGATAGATGGATAGATTGTGGATGGATGGATACATCTCAAAACACTTCTTACATATGCATACACACACACAAGCGAACTTGACCACCTGTGGTGTGTGTATTAATTGTCTGTGGGCACTGATGGGGCGTTAGTGAGGTGGAACAGCTTTGGTATTTGCTGACCTGCTGGGCCGTGAAATCTCCCTGCATATGCACGCCTCATATCCATTTAAATAGATTTAAATAAACGACCTTACACTGCGACTAGATTGGACGCAAGCCCAGACGGGTGGATGGATGGACGGACAAAGAGAGATCGGTAGATGAGATAGAAGGTAAAATGCCGTTAAATGAAGTTTTCCCTCCCATTTCCATAAAGCATGGGAATGTGATGATTGATGGTTCGGTGGCGGGAAGGCGAGGCGTTGTGGCGCAGCGCTGATAGATGGATAGAAGATGTGTGCAGCGAGGGGGAACAGAAGGAGATTCCATTTCAGATCTGCCCTCATCTCATGCACGCACATGCCAGTGCTCTAATATGTAGATTGTGTTTAGTCTTTATCTTTTGCAGTGATATGAGAAGGTGGAGCATGAGCACACACACATATACACACAGAGGCCAACACACACTGTCACAACTTTATTGGTCAAAGTTATTGTGACTGATGTATTTGACATCAAATGATTAGCCTACAGTTTGGTTTGTTTGTTTTGGATGCTAATCTTTTCTGAAATCTTTCCAGTGTTTTAATAGAAATTTGCCATATCACCTTCTTTATTTTAACACGTTTAAAAAAAAAATGAATAAAATAGAGAAAAAATCTCTTAAATTCTAGGTCAAATGCTAACTCTGCAAATAAAGCCTGTTTTTATTACTGGGTGACTTTCCCTCTCTTCCAAATATGAAGACAGATGTGCATGTTTATGTTGGCAGTTGGGGACTACATGCCCTTCTCTGGGGCACAGAAGGAGCAACCCTCAGGCACAAACAGCTGCCATGTGGCATGTTGGCCGCCTTTACACACTGCAAAAGCATGCAAAGGTGGGTCAAGATTAAGTTTTTAGAACCCTTGATTATTCGGAAAAAGTTGACTGGTTTGCTAACACAACCTTGTTGGTCAGGTGGCAGCTGCAGTCAAATTCTTCTACTGGTGGTCACTACCTAACAAGTGGAGTACTTTGAGTTTGAGTGTCATACATCTCAACAGCAGATGCAAACACATCCGACTCTGTGGAGCCAACATTAAAGGATCTATTAATGTGTTATGGAGCTCAGAATGCTAAAAACCTCTGTAAAGTATTTCTCCACTTGATTTTTGAGTCCTGGACAAGTCATCATAGGCGTTTCACCAAATTTAATCTCTGAAGTTTGGTGAAAGTTTAAGAAACACTCTCTTCACGCACTCTTTTTTAGTTTACCAACTCTGATTCTGATCTTGCCACAGCCTCTCTAAACCAATTGTCTCATTGCTGTCAAACTTTAAAACTTGCCTGGTCTTTCACCACAACTAGTATCTAGAGTGCATGCATTTTCTGTATGATTTAGGGCTTGGCTACCCCAAACAATTTGGGGTTCAGTATCTTGCCCAAGGACACTACGACATGCAGACTGGAAGACTGCTCTACCACTTCAGCTGCAGCCACCCCAAAAGACGTTTCTGTCTAATTATCAAGCAAATTTTAAACAGACTTTTGAAATGTCGCAAAATAGAAAGAAAAAAGAAAATGCGAATTTAGGTTTCCATCAGGTGGTTTGGTGCGAATAAAGCAGGCTACAGCAATATCTCAGTAGTTGATGTTACACATGGCTGTAATAAACAAGAAGTATGGGTTGCAAACCAGAAACAAAACCAGTAACATGGACCTGAGGACCACGGATCTGAGGAAACGGAAAGAGATCCTTAGGAATGTGTTTTAAGCGGACAAGCTGCTACTAGCTATGTCTCTGCGCATTATGAGAATATCCGGCAAGAGGCCGACAGCGGAAATGGTTGATCAGACGTTACACGAATGCTACATCAGAACTTATTTGATTTAAGTGTTTCTATCTCCCATTTAGCGCATTTAACTATTTTTTGACAAAGGCAAAATCCACCTCAAGTGAACAGTTTTTTCAAATTTTGCTGTTTCCATCAAACTTTTCTAGTGCGACACTTAAAAAAACTTATAAAAAACGTTGATAGAAATTGTATCTTTATAGTAAAATGACCCCTCATGTAGCTTTTCCAGCTGTGCACACTATGTCAAATAAATTAATTTAATTACTACTTAAGATTTTCATTCCATTAGTCTCTCCTGTTTTAAATTGTACCATGCAGATTAATTGTACAACAAAATACCAACACGAAGAACAAGCAAACCACAAAACAACACCATAGTAACAACCTAGCAACACAAAACACATAGAAACCCATGCCTGTCTTTTTTATGTTCCTCTTCTGCTCTGTATTTGAGTATGCTGCTGCCAAACTTTAGTTCATGTGGTTTGAAGAGGCAATCAAATATTTAAACTCATCAGGCTGAAGACAAAGTAAAACACACAATTGGGTGCAATCAGTTTTGGTTCAGAGAGTCTGAATTTCTCAGACTGTATTATGTTTTGTTTCTGCTGTTTAAAGACATTTTAGAAATACTGAAATAAAGAAACTGTAATAAAAGCATTCAAGGCACATGTGGGAAAGCACATCCAACAATGTCAGATGCCTAAAAGGTAAACTTTCGAGTTGGGAAAAAAAGCACAACACAGCTGAAAGCAGGTGTGTTAAAATGCTATGTTTTCCACCATGGTCGTAACGTCTTGTCCTGACTGAATCTAGTCAGATTCAGGAATCAGTCTTTTTGAAGGATTACAGGATTGTGTAAAATGTCACCCTATACAATAAGACACATGCAGAAATACCTTGACATATCTATAGAGCTGCCCATCCAAAGCTTTTTATCTGTATCCTCGCTCTGTTCTTTTATTCATCACTGTTTCTTTTCCTAGGAGGGAAGCACTATTGGTGAAGGTCTAAACGCCTTGGAGCGGACGGAGGGATTTCAGGTGTCAGGGGAGAGAGAGAAATAGTCAGAGAGGGATGTGAATAATAGATCACAGAGGCGAAAAGAAAATGGGAAAGAGTCAGGAGGAGAGAATGAGGGAGACATAAAAGGTGGGAGATGGAGAGAAAGAGAAACAGATATAAAGAGTGTGTCAAAGGGACAGAGAGTCAGGTAGGGAGGAAGCATGAGGGATGCATGGCAGTGAGAACGAGGCAGGAAGTAGAATTGACAGTTTTCTTGAAGGGCAACCATGACAGGAGAACACACATCTATAAAAGTCTGTCCATCCTTCCATCCAGCCAGCCATCCATCTGTTCATCCATCCATCTATTCCTCCCTCCATCCGTCTCTTCTCTGCCTCCAGTGTGGTCAGGAGCTGTTGCATAAGACAGCGATTCATCTTTTATTGAGAGGGGAAGCTTCCATAAATACGTCACCCTTGTTCTCTGGGGTTTTAAAGCTCAAACTGTAACCCAGCTTAAAATAAACAAAGGATACCCACAATAACAACAACAACAACAACTAAAAATGTAGTGTGGGACATAACTTCTGCTCTTTTTTTCAGAATTATTTCAGAGGGAAGTGTTTTTTGTTGACAAGGAATTATATTTTCAGATTTCCCCTAAACCGCTGTGCTCTGCTGACAAAGGTTTAACAAAGGTTGACCGATGGTGACAATATGACAATATTTCAATACATATGCTTCAATATAATAGTCCTGATAGTCCTTTATTTAAAATAGTGTGAGTTAAGGACTCATGTACCGTCCAATACGAAACTGATTAATCAATAAAAGGTTCAAATAGAATAAAAATGTACTTCACGTTTCATGTACTTCTTAGCATATTACATGGCTGCCTAATATTCACCATGTAATATAATGTGTTAAGGTTTTCTAGTGTTGAATCCTTGTGGTTATAAACATCCATCTTATTTCTGTGTTTTCTGTATAAATCTGAAATAATTTTCTTAGTTTTTAAAAGTACTATGAAACTTTCTACAGCAAAACAGTTATGAAGTTTAGTAGAAGAGTATATTTATATATATGATATTTAGTCTAACTGTATTTCTAACTGTACACTATATATATATATATAGATATATATAGATATATATATATAGATATATATATATATAGATGGGTACATGGGTGCAATCCTGCATGCTTTCTCTCATTTATCTGCAGACTTTTTAGTCATTCAGCAAATATTTTCTTATTTGCTCTTTAAAGATCAGGTTTCATCTCATATAATTTAATATTAAATTACTGTAAACATTGTCTCATTTTTCTGTCTCATATTGTTGTTTCCCCCATGAATCCAAGATGAAGCTTTTACTCATCACCTGCATTTCAGTGTAAGAATCATGTGTTGTGTCTTCCGAGAAAAATGTCCTACTCTCTTGGTATCTATACAAATAACAATTGATACCAAGAGACTAATTAAAGCACAAAAACAAAATGAAAGGAGGATGAAAAAAAAGAGTCTTGTTCCTTACCTGAGCAGATCAATTTCATCAGCATGAACCCCTGTTCACAGTGTTTCCTATTGGCACATCTCAACAGGCAGGAAGCCAACTTCAACTGGTCTCTACCACACAGTGCTGCTATATATATAACTATAAAGAGAGAGAGAGAGAGAGGCAGATCGGCACATTAGTGAGAAGACAATGTGGGAAGCAGTCCTAAAGAGAGCAGCGAAAGACAACAAACAGCAGACAGGTAGATGGAGAATGAGAGAAATAAATGAAGAGAGTAAGAGAAGCTGTGTTGTTTTACCAAGAGAGGGAGGGAGAAAGAGGGAGGGAGGGAGCGGAGACTGATGTGCGAGTCACAACCTCCAAGCCTGGCTGTTTATAAAGCCCCCAGGCAATGTGTGTGTGTGTGTGTGTGAGAGAGAGAGAGAGAGAGGGAGAGAGAGAGAGAGAGAGAGGCAGTGAAGTGGCCACCCACGCCACCCTGTGTGTGTGTGTGTGTGTGTGTGACTTTGTATTTGTGTGTTCATTGCTCTTTCCGGAACATGACCACAGGGTTCAAATGTTCCAATCAATATCTGAACCACACACACAGACACACATTCAAATACATATATGCAAATACTACTGGTTTTCTACCATGGTACAATACCACAACTATTACTACAACAAATAATACTAATGCTAAATAATGTAATAATGTAAAAAAAGTAGAACACATCATGAAAACCTACACGTGTAAATAAAGGTCTGCACCCTCAAACTCTCAGATGGTGTCAGGGAAGCTGGTTCTCATGCAATGTTTCATATAGATTCAAACTAACCTTTTAGTTTCTATAAAGCAGGGAATGGTAGTGTAGTTTATAGGACTTGAACAGGGCTTAGTTTAGCATGAATCTGTTGTTGAGCCTACTCCATCTTCCAAGCCACTCTGCCCTCCCACTATACATCAAGTTGTCTGCCCAGACGTTGTTCACAACACATCCTCCATAATGCCCTGTCCCATCATCGTACCCCATACTCCCACCTCACCTACATGCAAATGTTGCATGTAGGTGAAAAGGGGGTTCTCTCATTGATTTATACGTTTATTTCATTTTCATCACTCACTAAGGTGGATTTTGGTGGTGTTTTCCTTGTTCTTGACTGTCTTTGTCTTCTTATCATCACCAACAGTCGGGAACCACTGTGGATGTGGGCCTGTAAAGCCCATTGAGACAGTGTATATGGTTGTGATCTTCAGAGACAAAACTGAGTTGGATAAACGTGTTTTAACTTGTCAAACACTGTCACTGTCAAGTCATGGCGATGAGATGTCATGCCTCACTAACTCTAATTCTGATAAATGACGAATGCTGTGTAAGATTTAATCCCTCACTTCCTGTTTATAGACAGAGTGTGTGCAGGAGCAAGGGTGCGTGTGTGTGACTCATGTGAACCTACGATGCATTTTGCTTTGTTGTTACATAACTGTCCCAGCTCACACAGACAGATATTACAGACAACACACTCTGGCAGCTAGACTCAACTATCTCTCTTCTCTGACACACACATATACACACAGAGTGGATTGTTCTCACCCCAGTCTTTGGCTGTTGGGGTGTGTGTGTGTGTGTGTGTGTGTGTGTGTGTGTGTGTGTGTTTGTGTGTGTGAGATAGACAAAAACAGAACTCACAGGATTTGTGTCAACTCATGCATATGAACTGTTTCTAAATTATAGTAAAAAAAGTGTTATTTTATATTATAGTAACATGTTACAGTGCTAAGGGTCTTGTGGTTTTTACTGACTTATTACATTGTTAGTCTATAATAATATAAAGAAGAGAAAAAGAGAATGTATTCAACTTGGATTTGGATTTGACTGCATATTTAAATGCGTAACTTTGCTTCATTGATATTTGCTAATTTGCCAGAAAACAATTGTTTATCTGAGTTGTGTTTGTTGTTTTAGTGAAAGACTGCATTTTAAACTATGGTGTACAATATGGCTGGCTGTAGAGGCCATATTTGCTTGTACTGGTATATAAAAGTACACTGAAAAATTGATGTAATGTTCCGGGGTCTGTAATGAAGTATTTTCATTATTGTTTTGTGGTTTCCGTATCTTTAGAAGTGCCACACTCCGGAAGATCTCTCCAAAAGAAGTTTTTTAAGACACATTTCAGGCTCAGGCGTCACATATACACGCTTTGGAAAAGCTGTGTCTACTGTACGCAAAACAGCGTTGGAGTTGACAGCCCCGCCGAGACAACTTCCCTAACCTCAACCATGGCATTCGTTAGTGCCTAAACCTAAATCAGTAAATATATGCATGTCGACCGGCTAACCCTAACTGCTAGCACAGTCTCCTTTGTGTTGCAACGCTATTGCAAACTGCAGCGTATCATATACACGCAAAATCGCAGCTTTGCGTACAATAGACACGGCTTTTCCAAAGCATGTATATGTGACGCATGAGATGCAATTGGGTTGGAATTTTGACTGCTGCACTGAAGTATCATTATAAGCTGATTACTGTCACCACAAACTGAGCCACATTTTAAATAGAAAGGTGAAGTTTTACATGATTTAATAAGGAGAGCCACTCAATTGCACTCAAAATTATGTTTTGGGGCCATTGGATAAAGCTGTGTATTATGAGTTTTTAGTAATGTTGGAGTTATTTTATTTAACCTGCTAATAAGGCAAGTTAAGTTAAGTTCTGATAAAAGTCTACGTATAAGCAGGAGTCATGATGGTGAAGTGTGGAAAAAGCAAACAATTATAGAGACAAGACAAATTTAAACAAACAACTTAAAGCAAACTGCACAACACAGCTACGAAAACACAAAATTAAAACACTCCCACATACAGTACTGATATACATGTCACTGCTGTGTAAAAACAAATGCACATGATTAAGGCATATAAAGGACGAATGAGAGATGAGGTGTTCAGAAGGAGTTTGATTTTTTTATAGACTAGAAAATAAAAATGATGTAATTTCTCTACAGGCTTGCATTGTTCATAGTTGCCAACAGGAAGCCACTGCCAATTTCTCAAAATCACGTATAAATGTCCTTAGAGAGAGTTTGGTTGGGAGATGAAAGGCTGGACAGGCAGAGCAGAGTAAATAGGCTACTGGCCATACATACCACATGCAATCACAGAAACTCTTCTGCCAGTTTGCATGCAAGACGAAGCATTTCTGGAGATGAGAGCACATAAAACTGTTTAGGCAAAGAACAACATTTGATGGGAAACAGATGAGAATGAGATGAAAATAGTAAATGTTCTCCCTTAGTAGCAAAGGCAGAAGTAATGTGACATTACTATCCTGTACAGTCACAAAACATCTTGGGGAGGAGGTTGACCAGCCCCAAATCTTTCTGACAGAGGAAAAAAAATCTATAATCGTCACGAAATATAAATAATTTTTTCCCCCAACCACCCCCACCCTTGCTGTTGCCTGTGTGGATGTAAAGAGACTGAGGGAGCTGGAAGGGTTGGGGTCTCTTGTATACAAGCTCAGTCCATCAGTCCTCTTTTAGAGTTCTTCACACTGCAGCAGTAACAGAACTACACCAAAAAGGTAAGGTATAAACTAAAGTTAAGCTATAGTGTTTCAGGTAGAACAGCAGGGAGCACCCAAAAAAAACAGGCACACACTCCGCATGCACACACCCTGACCTCAGACCCAGATGGTCTGGGTTTACCCCCTTGTGACCTTGTCACTCCTAGAAATGCCCCTGGTTGGGAGACTGTATCCTGGGTTTGGGTTGGTTGGGTGTGTTCTGTATTTGTTTTCTGTGTTAATTCCTTTCCCTTGTGCTTTCTCTTCTCTGTAGTGTGTGTTACTTTAGTCATTTGTTTGTCAGGTTTCCTCGGAGTTATGAGTTCATCAGTGTTTCTAGTCTTGTTTTACTTTGTGTGTTCTTTGCTTTTGTTGGCTTTGTCAGCAAGTCTCTTATGTCGTCTGTGTTATGTTTCATTTTGTGACATAGTGTGTCTTAGTTAGCTTTACTTCCTGTTTTAGTTTGTAGTTAGTCTGCTCCTAGTGCTTCCTGTCATGTTTTAGTTGCTGGGTTTGTTTGCTGTTTGTCTGGGTCACCTGTGTGTAATTAGTTTCTCCCCACACCTGTGTATTTAAGTGGTTGTCTGTCTTTCAGTTGTTGCCAGTGTATGTACGCTAGTTTCTACAGGAGTCTCTGTTAGTTTCTAGTTTAGTCTCAGATTTATTTATTATTCCTGTTCAGTTTCTTGTTTCCTGGCACCTTGTGGATTTTACACTCATGTTTTGGATCTATAGACATTCTTGTTTCACCTGCTCTGTAAGCTCATCATTGTTTGGAATAAACACCTTCAACTTACCTGCTCCATCCCCATATCTGCATTTTAGGTCCAAAAACCTCTGTTTCCAGCATTCAGCCAGGTGGCTGAACGTAACACTTCAGTTTACATTCTTTTCTGTACCAACAATGTTGGTTTCTTTAATTGAAGCAGGTTTTTCCTTTAACTATTTAGACGCTGGCAGCTGATTAAAAACCTTTTTTCTTAGAACATTTGGCCATTTTGGAATACTTTTGTTGTGAGTACTTGTTGAACAGATGTGATGAAATGGGAATGGGGTGGTGATGGAACTGTGGATAGTACATGCCTTTGCTGTGAGCGACCTGGGTTCAATTCCCACTGTGACACATCCACCAATGTGTCCCTAAGCAAGATACTTAACCCCTAGTTGCTCCAGAGGCATGCGACCTCTGGCATATATAGCAATTGTAAGTCGCTTTGGATAAAAGTGTCAGCTAAATGGAATGCTGTTTAAAAAACAACTTTTGTATAAGCTGCCACAAAACAATAACTGTAACACATTTTCTGAAGTGTTACACGAGTGCTGGTTGCAAAACTGCTCTAGTTGCTGTGCAGAGCTTGTAATACTGTAAAGATTAGACAAAAGCAGGCATAGATGGGGAGGGAAAAGACTGAGAGAGAGAGGGACAGGATAAGACAGAGAAACTGAGGGAGTCCGGTATTACCTGTAGCCACATCAGCACTCCATCATTTCTCCATCTTCCTTTCTGGTATTCCCTCTCTCTGATGCTCTCTCCTGCTTTGTCCCTCTCTCCCACCTCTCATCCATCTCCTCCAAGCTCTTTCTGACAGTCTATTTGGCCCACACAGCCCTGTCATCCATTCAACCTGTCAGTCCTGGCACCAATCTCACACTGACTAGTGCTTGTACCCAGGTAGGCAGGACCAGCAGTTAAAGCGTCCGTACCATCGCTGAAATCCCATGGGTTCAATTCCAATGACAGCCGGGTCACAGAATCGACCCCACAATGAGAAGGTCAAAGTGTTTATCCCTTGTAACAAGATTTTCACGCAATATGCATTTACCTTACTCAATTTAAGGTACTTACGAGTGCTTAAATGTGTTTTAAAAAAACAATTTTACAATTTCTTTTACAATCTGAATCTTTTGCTTGTATTTTTGGTTATCATTACTGTCAATGTTAATAAGATTTTACTTACCAGCATAGCTCAGTGAGTTGCGGGGGCGCTGCGTTACACCAGAGTGGACGAGGTAACCAAATGAATTATCAGTCTGAGTTAAACAAGTTGCCAAGGAAACTAATATATTTGGATGTGAAAAAATTGTGGAGCAATTTATTAGCTACTGTATGTCCATCTGTGTTGTCAGTAACGTTAATGCTTGTGTGCAAAACTACCTTCAGCACAAGTTGAACTGAGAAGTGCCTCTGCAAAATTGAACAGATGTCTCAAGCAAACATTTTGGGTAACAAACTTCCTGTAATTTCTTTAAGAACATGACTGTTGTTTTATCCATCACCATCTTGGTTTGTTTGATGAATTTGCACAAAGCCATAGCCTGCTACAGGCACTCACTATTTACACTATAGGCAAAGATAAAAACTGTCCTATAACTTGCATACCAGAGTTATATATCCAATCTTAGCTCATTGAATTTGTTGAATTTAAAGAGTCAAACACGTTGAATAACTGTCAGGCGGAAGTCAAAGGGCTTTTTGTGGCATTGACCTTCATAGCTGAGTGGAAAGAGAAAGCGACTTAGATAACCTGTGAAAGGGCTTTGATATCCTCTGGGGGACCCAGCATTAAGACTGCATGTAGTCACTGACACTGTGAGGCTCTTTAGATCAAACTGTCAACCACTGTCACTGAAAAAGTCACAAATATTAAAACTGGAAATATGGCTTTTAACACAATGACACAGATGACCACACCTCTGCCAGCATGATAGTTTTGCCATCTAGTTTCTGTAATCCAGTTCATGCATTCTGTTTTTATCTTGACCCATATGATTTCATAATGCCACCTGCACATGTTTGGATTTCCTGTCTTTTATAGGCCTAAATAGCTTATAACACATTGGTGGATCACATGTATACTGATCTGATAAAGTAACACTGGCAGCATTCATCTCTGCACTGTTACTGTATGGTTCTAAGGCTTCTGTACTTCACTGCTGAAACAAGAGAGTTAAAGTGTGTGGGAGGAAAGCCTGGGAGGAAAGCTGAGATGAGCCTATCTGAAAATCACTATAACATGCCTACAATAGTCCTAAAGGGAACTACAGTGTGTTTGTGGTAATAGTAAATTTGCTTTATGTTTAATTTTCCCTAACGGTACCCCTGTGAAATTCTTGGATGAAGATGTTTTTAAATGAATTAACAAGTTATTTTCTAATCTCCTATGCATAAACAATGTATGAAAATTCATACAATTCGTATGGGGAGTTGTTGGACAATGTGTTTCTGTGTCTTTACTGAGTTTGTGCTCTTGTTACCCTCCTGTGTCACATCATCCATCAAAAATTGCCCATAGGTAACGCACTGGATTGAGATCTGATGTCTGCAAAAGAAAGTTTCACACCCATAAAGGATTAATTGACCCCTCATGCCCTGTATGTATCTATTATGTTTCTACACTCATTTATTCAAGTTGCTCCAATTTAGATCCTTTACTTAAGTAAGAAATTCTAATGCATACATTTATAAGGACTCACTTCAAAGTAAAACTCCTGCATTCTTAAGTAAACATATGTTTAGTCTGCAAAATGTTCGCACAATACCAGTAAAAAGTAAAAGATCTCATTAGGCAGCAAATTTTCTGTTGCAAGTGTTATCATATATCAATTAATGGGTTGTTATTACTGGTGCATTAATAGGAGGTGGAGGTAATGTTAACTACTTAATTTATATTATCGTAGGCTAGCTGAATCTGTAAGAATTCATTATATATCATAAGCTGATGAGATATATCTAAGAAGAAACAGGTACTTTAGTAGCCTAAATTTATAACATGCCACCACTGAATTAGCTTGACCTACACCGTTTTGCTAATCTCCTGTTTGTGCACCAACATTACATAGGGCCTAATATCATTGTAATGCTGTAGGAGGTATAAATACTATGAAGATAAGGTCAGCATAAACTCATTCTTGAGTACCAAAGAAATAAACTACAATCTTACCTCCCTATAACTCCCTAGTGTTGCACTTCTGTAGCAGCCTATAGTTTTATGCTCACCAGAGAGAGAGTTTAAACAGGGATAGGGGGGGGGGAGGAGAGAGATTTTAGAATGCTTACCTGCAAAAATGTAGAAATGTTTCCAAACGCAAGCACGAGTCCTTTCATCAGCTCCTTAATGTCGCTTCACATCGCCGACAACAGCAGCAACAACATCCCAGTCTGATCATACAGTCCGATGATGTGTGTGTTCTCTCTCTCTCTCTCTCTCTCTCTCTCTCTCTCTCTCTCTCTCTCGGGACTCGGCCCACCTCCCCAGAATAGCGCTTCGTTAAACTCTTGGTGATACCCGAGATTTACCCGCACAATGATCAACACTGAGCAGGGAAGCGCTCCGATCTTCCGAGCATCCTCCTCCGAGCGGCCCCGTCCTCACAACCGAATAATCCTGATCATCATCATCACTGTCACCGTTCTCCAAACCCGCAGAGCTTTTATTATTGTTCCTTTTTCCCTCTAGGAACATCCCTCCGTCGATGGCATCATCATCTTCATTAGCTCTAATCTGCTTTTCTCTCCCGCATCGTCATTATCATCTTCGTCCGACTCTGTCCTCGCGGCTTCCTCACCGTGTCTCTGTCCCGTTGCTCGGCTCTGCAGCCCAGTAAGTGTGTCATGCCGATGACAGCTAGGAAATCCCTCACCAAAAACAAACCGTGATGCTCTGAGAAATTAGTGCAAAGATTTAATGTGCAGAAATCACCCCGGAACTACACATTAAATGTTCTTTAAACTCTTTAAATCACAACAAAATCCCACAAATCTATAGCCTATATTAAGTTTGGTTGCAGGTTAGCCCCATAAACACAGTTACGTGTACGGACGTTTTAACATTATAGTGATCGAATAATGAAAAAGTATACTTTGGGATGTTATTGTGACTGCAGAATAGCCGATATTAAAGACAATAGAGTTTTTTCTTCTTTGTGTCAACAAAGAAGACACCCAGGTTGGCATGGAAGAAGTTGACTGGCCTGCACAAAGCTTTGACCTCACTGAAGACCATCATCCCATACTTTTGAGATGAACTGGAACACCAACTGTGAGCCAGGCCACATCGTCCAACATCAGTGGCAGACCTCACTAATGCTGTTATTGGTCAATAGGATCCAATCCCTTCCTCCAGGTTCCAAAATCTGGCAGAGAGCCTGAAACCAGAGGAGCGGAGGCTGTTATAGCATAACCCATTAGATTAGACTTTATTGTCCCATGAGGGAATTTCTTTTTTACAGCACTGTACATCGCCAATCAACATTCACCATTATCCTCCTCACATCTCTTTCCCAGCAAATGCACATCACAAACAGCACACATACAACAACCACAACACACAGGATAGGTGAGAGCGAGACTCATAGTGTCCTCTTAGAGACACCTTGTTTAGGGCAGCTATGACTGGGGGTACCAGGCTTTTGCCAAAACGAGCCCATCTGCACCTTTAATTGACTCCCCCCTGGCTTTCATGTTAGTTTTTTTGCACCTGTTAGAGCAGGTCAAATTACAACTTACTTACTAAATACTTGTACTGTATACGGCCATAATAAATTGATGGCTGAATTCCATTTAGTTGCTTTGGGAAACATTTAAAAAACTTTTAAAAAGTTAAACATCAGACATCCTAATATAGCCTACTGCTAAAATTTAACTTTTCAAAAATCATGCCATGTTTCAGCATAAGCATAAAACATCATCTGAAAATCACGTTTGCCTGGATATCAGGGAACAGATTTAATAAATTATTATTTACTTCTATTTTAAAAATCAAAATCAAAATTTCTTAGAACAGAGTGCAGTTTTTAATTCACCACAAAATCAGCCAAAAACTCCACATGAATGGAAATGATTCAGGGTGTATTTTATGCTTTAAACCACAGTGTGGCGACAGAGCATTGCCAGTTTTTAGCCAGGTATCAGTTTGGCTTTTTTAGGTTGTGCAGCCTTCTCCCTTTGTTGATTAATATATGATGTATTATCTAATTTCTAATTCACATAATGGGTATCAGAGATGGCAATTAACATTTTAAGCCACAAAGTAAAACTCAAAAAACAGACCTGTCACAAATAGACTCTTAGGTAGCGAGTTGTGGCAAAATGTTGTCCAGAAAACTCTCACTGCATTTCACATTTGCAATTTTAAATCATTTAACGATGTATTCACATCTAAAAGGTGCTAAGACGTAAACATACCACTGTAGAATCTCAGCAGATCAAAGAAATGGTGATTTGTATTCAGGTATAGCAGACTAGTTTGTGTAAATACATGATTTTTTATTTTTTTCAATGAACAATCATATGGCTCCAGGCCACCTGTTCTAAACTTTCCTCTTTACACTGGATATGGATAAAACCTACCCTTTTGGTGTGCCGCACAAAGCAAAAAGGGGCAAACAAAGAGAATGAGAGGATGGGGAAAGGGGATATCCTCGTCTTGGCATTGTTGTGAAGTATTTATTGCTCAGTCAAACAGTCAAAGTGGCAGTCTTTGTTGAAATCACCTTTTGTGTATATGTTTTACTTGACATTGCAGCAGCTCAGTCTTCAGTGTTGTGCTACAAAACCCCAACATCTCCCAGCAAATTAGATACCACTGTATCTCTTTGTTTTCCCGAACAGGTTCCAACAAACACTAAGTGAGATGTTGGACCTCTGCGTTGACATCTGTAACATCACTTGCTTCTGTAGCGGTTGTTTTGAACTCAGGTTTGTTTGTCAGCGTATCCGTGGGGTGTTTGATGCAGCTTTGCTTTTGTGATGGTTGACTGCAGTGCTTCTCAAACCAGGAATGAGGACCAGGCCTCGTTCCAGTGGGCGTCCATATGGGAATGGTACTGGTACGTTTGAGTAATCCTGCTCTACCGCGACTTGCACATAGGGAGCTAAACCCCCAAATCTCGCAATGCCATGTTCTACCTTCATAGCTACATGCCACTCTGACAAAGACTAAAACATCTGCTTTACAGACCAACTGAGGACATGAAACAAAAGACACCCAAAGGCAAATCCTGATACACAGCTCGAGGCCAGAACCTGTGAGCCACAGTGTTTAGTCTGTAGATGTTTGTGTTACACCACAGTGAAATATTTGCACAGACACCCCAACGAAAACAGTTTTTCCTCTCCTGTAACAACAATAGGGACAGAGGTTTTATTTATGAGATTTTATCGAAAGATGTGGGCAAGGAGACAAGGAGGAAGCTGGTAGAAACAGCATCAGTTTGTCTCTGACAATGGATACATTCTTCATGTTGAATTGGACAGAGAGACTGATTCAACTGAATCTTTAAACCTTACTTTTCTTGTTTAAAACCATTTAAAATTATTCTGACTTCTTGTTAGTATTCCAACATTTACAAAGATCCCAAATACTGTGCATCAGGTGTAATTATAGCTAAATGTGAATCAAATTATGCAAGATAAAGTATCAAGAGTTTTGCATTTACTGAAATGGACTATAAAACAGAAATGTCTTGTGTTTAATATTTCACTCTCTTTATGTGGCATTTCTCTACAGTGTACAAAATGTTTTCCCCCTTGATGTATTGAGAACATTTTTTTGGATGCATCATAGACTCAAGACCTCATTTTTATGGCTGCAGTATCATATTTCTGTAGTAAAAAGATATGATCGTCTTCAAATTAGGTGATGAGACTACAAAAGAGAATAGCAGGTTGGAAAAATTCCACCCTAAAACCCTACAAATATCAAACATCTGATGTTGTAGTGTGCATAGGTTACTGTGCCACTCTCTCACATTCATCCCTGCTGTTTATCAATCTAACAGAAAAAAACATAACAGCTCTTGACAAGACGCAGAGTATTCTTTAACTGGATTACATGTAGCAGTCATGTAAACAGCTACCCGTATCAACTCCTTTTGCATGTAAACACACACTGCAGCCCACTTCGAAATTCAGACTTTCTTTGATCAGGCTTCAAAGGATTATCGATTTGCAAGTCTCCATGTAATTGTATTCAAGGATAAACCATGCCTCAGTTTAACAGTCGGGTTTTGTAGTTTGACCATAACACAATGTTTAGCATGCTGCCGCCAGCTGGTCCTGTCCCATTCTCGCCACAACTAGACCAAAGTTGAGGTGAGGTTGAGGGAGGAGGGAAGATGAGATGGAAGTATGTCTCACTCCTCTCTCGATCTCTCTTTCCTTTCAGACTCACTCCTTCCTGCAGACATCCGTCACATCTTCCAGCCATCCTCCTCACCCGAATAACTGAGTGAATCTGGTGCATGTGCAGCTCACAAGGCTCACTGAAAGCTTTTTAAAAGCATTCCTGCTCCTGATTAGGTGGTATTAGAGAGAAATATATTATGTAGTTTTGGATGTTATGGACAAACACCCAGTGTCATCTAAACACATGTAATGTGTTTTGCCTCTCTCTATTGTAAGAGTATGAAAATGCTCTCCCAGGTTGGATGAATTAGATTTTTACAGCCTACACGTCTGTCCACCTGTGCTGTGCTTGTTCTTCCCCTTTCCAGCAGTCAGGGTGGGTTGTCAGAGTAACTGGATGCACCTGAGAGTGGCCTTGGGTTTCACTGGGCAGCCATATCCTCCAAGTAAGGAAAAATCATTTCTCCATTTCTAAACAAAGTGAATCAGTGTTTCTATTGGCCAACCGAACAAATCCACTTGGTTCATCGTTAGACTACGACTCTTTTCATATCTCCACACAACATGTTATTTTCCTTCTTTAAGTTCAGTACATTTAATAGGCATTTATAATATATTGTGTGTCTCTGTGTGTACACTTGAGCCAAGGTTGTAACCTTAAGCATGCTGGAATCTGTAACTTTTCTAGATCCAACCTTTTAGCAGATATGATCGAATGCATGTAACATCAATGTGGTCTGAATTTGAGAGTATATTCTTGCTAGAAAAATGTCAATATTAGTTGTTTTGTGCAAAAGTTGAAAAAAAAAGTAAACTCACTGTCCTTTCTCAGAAGAAAAGGTAGAAGTATTGTAACAAGTCTTTTTCCGAATTGTCACATGGATTGTTTTGTAAAGCAGTAAGAAAAATTTTGGTATTTGGACTTAATTGAGCTTCCTGACACACATACGTGTATATGTGCGGTCACATATAACATTACGTTGTACAAAGCCTGAAGGTGTATGCACATCTGGTCCTATTTTCAAGTGAGATTTGTTGGCCAGATCAAAGTCACAAATGCTTCTATGTTGATATTTAAAAGTGTGTGTGTGGGGGGGTGGGGGGGTTGAAGTGGGTCCCAGCAGGGCGTCAGCTCAAGATGTACTGAGAGAATTTACGTCACTTTGGCATTTCCCTCATGGTTTCTCTCTCTCTCTCTCTTTTTACCCCTGTGATCTTGTCCACTCAGTCATGTCTTATATTCATGTCTCACATGGAAAGGATTACACGTATGGAGCTCAGACCCCTCCTACAATAATAAAACTGCATGAACCTGTGGTGAATTTACACTTGGTTTGAAAAAGAGAAAAACAGAGGATATCCTCTGGACTCACATCTGATCACATGTCAGAGATCAAGGTGAAGGTGATCAGAGCTTCGCTCACACCACCTCACAATGTGTAACAATTGACATATTGGATCATTTTACACAAAAGGATCAGAGCTGATCTTCACCACATGGGATCTTGTGAAACCTGACTGGTGATATATAAGTTTTTTGTTTTTCAGATCCATGTCAGCTCTCAAACTTCATATTTTATTGGTGAAAATCTGCTACAAATTACATACCTGACCAGACCTATTGCGGGGTTAATGTAAGCAAATTCCACTCTCTCATTTTATGGGCATGAGAGGTGATTTTTCTAATAACAGCACATGATGTCATTGTTTTTCAATCAACCTTAAAATCTAAATCCCTACAAACATTTGTTTTGTAACTGAATATTTTTACTTTGTAAGAAAATATTTTCATCTGCTCTTATTCACTTTTTCTTTTTAGTTGTCCTCCTTAGCTTGATGAGGGGGAAAAGAGAATTTTCTTGGTCATACTGGTCTTATAGCCATTAAATTAAGTAGTTTGATTCATAAAAACATCAAAACTGATTTCTTGTGTCGTAGAACTTCAAAACACCAATCACAAGACAACAAAACTTATTTGAGTGTTTATTTTTATTCTACACTTACAAAAATGTCAGGTAATAAAAAGTAGTTGCTATACACCATAAAAACAATATAGAAAACATTGTGTTCGCCATCAAAAAATTAATTACATTTTTTTTAAAGAATAAAGGCACATTTTGCTCCCTTGAAAACCCTTGCTGTATTTACACAAGAAGAAAATGTTTTCTATGTGGTTGCTATTTTTTTTATAGGTTTAACACCCATTTTTGTATGTACAAGGATACAATCACAAGCACACACGTGAACACAAACAGAAGATCACATATTCAGTCGGGCAGTCACTCGTACATCAAAGACTACTCTCTTTCATTTTCAAGAAAATCAACTTATTGTTCCTTTTTACAGCAATAGAAAAATGAGATCATGTCAAGGTTAACATCTTCTAAATACAGTAATTGAGGCAAAATATAAACAAGGTGAGGCCAGAGAAAACAAAATCACTATTACTGTAGGCACATTTTTTTAATATATACATTTCACTCAAAGAATGCTCCATCATGAACAGATGAGATGACGTTGTATCACTTAAAGGTCTGGTTTTTCAAGCAAGCATATTAATACGTATGGGGCGTTTGTTTCTTGACATAAGATTGAACAACTTTTTTTGTGTGTGCCTGAATCCCAACCTGAGAGATTTATTTTCACTGTCTGGATCCTAAGCAATTCACCATTTGATAAAGGAGGCAAATGCTCTCAAACAACCATTGATGGCCAACAAATAAAAATAAAATATCTTCCGGATAACTCAACAAAATGGCATCACTGTTACATAGTGGATTATGGAGATACATTTGAGAATACAGGAATCCTAATGAATTTGTTAATGTTGTGTAATAGCTGATGAGTCATTGTGTAATTACAGCATACATGACATTTACTAAATGAGTGTTTTAAATGGTGGGCGGAAAGAAACAAATTTCAGTTTCATTCGAAAACAACATGCCCAAGTCATTATGTTGCCAGCACACGAACAAATATGACACTTTTAAAGGAATCACATCAACCTTAGTACTTGTCTAAACACATGCTTCATATTTTGGTGTTTAACGACTGAGGGTCTATAATTATTGTTTTAGATGTGGAAATGTATATATGTATGTTTTTTTACATACAGTTTTAGAACAGAACCAAACAAGTGGAAAAAAAAATTGGCAGACATCTACCTCTCCAAATGTCACAGATTTTCCCGCAGCAAACACAACACTTATTGCTGTTATGAAAGTAGATAACGGAGCACCTCCGTATGCTACATGCTGCTGATTTCAACAACAAAGTTTTTGTTCATGTAGGCCTACCCATTTAAAAAAAAAAAAGCTATAATCAATGATAACGGTGATAACACAATATAAGTAGAAAAACAAATCAGTACTGTTTCCTTGAAAGCAACAGGTCTGACATGACAGGACAAAAAAACATTTTCCCTCCAGTGTACAGTGAAGTAGAATTTTAACTTGATTCACAAGGTGAGTCTCCATTCTTCCTTTCAAACTAAGATGGCAGCCAGAAAAGTAAGCCACTGTTTGTTCAATTAATGTTAGACATTATAAAACCGGTAAAAAAAAAACCTCTTTATTTTGGATTGGATTTTGCAAATGTCTTCAGCAGTAATAGGAGCTGTCACAAGCCTCACCAAGATTTTTAAACATTGTCTTTTCATTTGTTTTTGACAAGAAAAATGGTCTACTTGTGATCCAAATGTAAACATCAGTGCACGCTTTTTAGAAATGTAAAAATGATAACATAAGAGGCATAAACAGAGGCTAAAGGTCCTTCCAATTATTTTAATAAACATTTTCTTTTTCTGCCACTTGGAGCCACTAAAGTTAGGAGTTGCCTATCGTGAATCAAAGATTCACCTGTGAGTAATCTTTATTGATTTCTGAATGCTGTGTTCAGCTTTGTTTCATAAAGATACGAGGGTAACAGGATGTTAACTCCGCTTTCATGTGTCTCAGCGTTTCATCACACACATCTTTGCTCTGAAGTGTTTTTGCTCAGCTGGAAAAGTCATCTCTGCTCTACATTGTTCTCTCCATCTTACTTTCTTGTTAACCCCCTCATCCTATGTTTCTCCTTGCCTTGCTCCCTTTTCCTCTCCAAAGCTGTTTCCCAGGCCGGGCTAACGGGAAGTGAGCACAATGTGTTGGCTCACAGGAGATAACGCAGACAGGAAGGGGCGGGCGCAACGCCCCAGATGGACAGGAAGTTGACTCCACTGTTTGGTTTAGCTGATTAGAGGACGGAGAGAGAGCGGAGAGATATGACGCAGTAAACAAGGAGAGCAGGAGAACGAGTGAAAGACTGAGAGTGAGGTGGAAGAGCTGGCTACTCTAAGTATTATGACCCTAACAGGAAAGCATTCTTAGGGCTTCCAGCTATTGTATCCATCGTTTATCAAATGGCATTCCACACAGGCCAGAGTTTTAATAAACAAGTTCAGGTCCAAGCAAAACAAAATAAACAGGAGAATAAATAAACTATATTCTCTAAACTGGAAAGAAAAAATGTAATTTAAAAAACTAAAAGAAAAGTCCTGAAGACACATGGCTGTGTCTTCAGCAGAGGGGAACATGGCACAGCATTGTATTTAAATATTGCATAGTCAACTAGACTATTTTAATGGGGATGGGCACCATTTTACAATAAAGCAAACTGATTCATAAGTTCTTACTAATGACAGTGAGGGACATTTTACCTTTGTGCCCTATGGCTCTCTAACTGGAAAGGCCATGATTTAACTTCAGAGTCTTAATTTATACAATAAGCCTAAATGTCTGTGGTTATTGTTTAAATGGTACTGAGTCACTGATAAATAGTTTTGGCCAGCCAAACAGTTCGTGGCAGCACTTGTTCCTGATTACTTAAAGAGCTACTAAAGAGCGAGTAGACAGCATATCCTCAACATTATGAGAGGATATACAGTACAGCGACCAAAGGGATCTTTCACTTACAACAAATAGGCGCCAATGACCTGACAAATTAATTACGAAAATTATCCATGTGGCAACTAATTTGACCTCTGAAACTAAATGTTTATGAGTTTCTCTGCTATTTTATATCACTGTAAATTGAATATCTTTGGGTTTTGCATTTGTCACACAAAACAAGCAGCAACTTGGGCTCTATGCAGATCGATATACAATAACAACAATCATTAGTTGCAGCCTGAATACATAAAAAGTCATAGTACGGCTCCAAGGAGTGCACTTTTACTGTATGGTTCTGTGTGGACTATCCTGTTTATAATGTGACCACATGCTAAAATACAAGCGTCATGTATCCATATTTAGGGATAATACACTCTTTAAGATGGAAACTAAATCAACAGTTGGACAAACTGTAGCCTATATGACTAAAAGTAGACTTTTCATATTAATAAAGTAATGACTGACAAATCAATAAGCCTTTCTAACTTTTCCTCATTGTAAGATGGCACAGACTTCATTTAAGAAGTAGTTTATTTATGAATAATCAGTAGAGTGCCTTTTTTAATAAATATCCTAAAATTCATCTAAAGAGCATCACATTTTTGGACAACGAACAACAGTAGCCAAAAAGGATGAGAGGTTAAAGTTATTCAAGCCACCTCAGAGCCATCACAACTGCCCAACTAGCTGCTTTTGCCACTCTGGGTTTCCTGAGTTCTCTGAATGACTTTTGTCCTAGTGGGCCTCAGAGAATTGGGCTTTCATCTCAACAATAACCATGATGATATGTTCTGTCAAATAAACCCTGGAAACACACTATAATTCTGTCTGAGCAGCAGTAGTGCCATTTCCTTTTCTTTCTGCCTGTCTTGTCTATTGTCTTTTATCTCCTCAGACAAAATTACTCACTTTGAAAATGACTCATTCAGTTCAGATGTTTCAGAATACACAAAGAGGGGAAAGAACAGAAGAACAGTGCTAAATATCAGGAACTTTTGATGCACCTTATCTGACCATTTTCTTGACCCTGTTAACAAACACCTGATGATGTGTCAAGATGGGAAATTAAGTAAATCTGTAACTATATGCAATGAAACAAAATAACCCACTGGACATTACAGACTGATCAATGCTCTGAGTTTTCCAGTGTTGAACCTTCCTTAAAGGCATTCCTTTTTAGTATTTCAGATAAAGCTCACAAAACTGGCATCTCGCTGTGATCAAACAATTCAAACCTCTTTGAGTTAAAACTCTTGTGGCTGCTCAAAGTTTTTCACCTCAAACAATAAGCCCCTCAAGCAATCATATTTACAAATCAAATCATCATCTTCAGATCAAAAATAATCGTGTGTGTGGCCCTTTTGTCAAATATAAAAAAACACATCAAAGTTAGCAGAGATAACAGGCCCTCAGTAACAGACGGAAGAAGACAATATGGTAAAAATCTCAGATCAACAATGACTTGCTCTGACATGCACCATTTTGCATCACCAGTAGGACAGAAATAAACACATTTTAAACCATTTAAGCAAAATTCTAATATTAGTCAATATACTTAAATGAGCTCATATCCAGATGATGAGTTGATGTCTTTTAATATAAGACAAATAATGCATACTGTTGAAATATTGTTTCTGTGGTAAATATAGGCTTTGTGCCCTGTTCAGTTGTCCCAATTTAGTTTATTAATATATTAAGAAATAGGCATTAGTGGTAGGTGAATATGTAGATGAATAAAGGTGCACAGAAATGACTCATTTTAGAGGAGACCGGATACAAACTGTTACCTGTAACACAGTTACAAAAACGGGGATGCAAAAAGGTGCTGCATAAAGGAGCTGAGACATGAAATGACTGTAAAAGGACACAAAGCATTTGAATAACTGTTTAACATCGCTGGCCAGCAGTGAACTGATTAACCCATCAGTTATCCATTGATGTATGTGATACACTCACTGTCACCAACAATCAATCCTCTTGAACATCTATGAAACACTTTAGTCCTCTCCTCATCCTATGGCATCACGTCATGGTGTTACTTAAGAAATCTTTCCAGCATCTCATTGGAGGAGGCAAAAGGGAACCATGTCATCAAAAAATGAACCTCCAAAAACTCCTCAACTTCAACTTCCTGGAGTTTGATGAAGCTCTTATTTACTATTTAATTAATGGTGGTGAACAGACTGGGGAGGCTCGACATACTAACGGACTCACTGAATTACAATTAATAACAAAAGTTAGTTGTTACACTGGACATAAGAGCTCCCTGATTCTGTTTTCAGAAGCTAGAGAAGTCGTTGGAGAACACGGTGGTCTGCTAGATCGGATCTCCTTGTCTCCTTGTAAAATGGACAGCATCAAAGCCTGTTTCTGTATGTGTGTGTGTGTGTGTGTGTGTGTGTGTATTTACTGCATGCTTTTGGTTTTGTGTGAGTGTATTTTATGGCTGTTTCTGATGTTTGTGTGTGTGTGTATTTTGGCATCATTTATGCTTATTAGCAGACGGTCTCCATCAGTATTGATGGTAATAGTCAGGTCCATCCACACCGTACAGCTCGGCCAGGGTCTTGAACCTCGGCCCCCAGTCGTTCAGGAAGTCATAATCCAAGTTCGAATCAGTGGACGAACTGTCCAGAGAGCTCAGACTTCCCGCTAAAGACTCTGGTCCCTCGTAGCCATAGATGTGGAGAGTGTCGTACGGGAAGCCATCTCTGTCGTGATCCGCCTCGTCTTTCTTCACCTCGATCATCACGGCCATGTCACCCTTACATGCAGTGGGTTGAGAGTGGTGAGGGGGTTTCTGGACCATGGCATACAGAGAGGGGTGGGGGTGGTGGTCCGGGTGACGGAGTAGGGAGCCATCGTGGCAAGCAGAAGAGAGGATTGAGACATCATAGCTAAAAGAAAGGAACACTGTGTTAGCTTACAAAGAGCTGGTTAACTCATCTAAGAAAGGGATCATGGGGCCATGAGCTGAGCTGTTTTTATTCATAATTAAATGTTTCCAAGGGGTCATTTTCACATTAACCATGTCTGTGTCGTGTCTGTCCTAAATACGACAAAATAAGGAGAATAAACAGCAAAGTGCCATCAGAGGGAATAAAACGATAACCTAAGATTATAAGATATAGTATTTAATTTAATTTCACACCCAGCAAGTACAATTTCATCTTTTTAAAACATATAAGACATTCGGAAAACAAGTCAGAAAGTGGTTTCAGTTCTGCTCCTTGTTTAATCCATTGTTCACTATTACCAAACCATCATAGCTTTTGACAGCGTTAAGTTTGGTGCAGTATGGATAGTGTATAAGATTATGTATGGTCTTAATATTACTTAAATATAGATTACATTGGATTTGGGCTAGATTAACCTTTAATGATTTCTTTCAGATAAACTGGGAGAAGAAAATAAATATTTCAAATGGAGAGAGTTGATTAGGATTTTCTATGAAGTATAAAGAGTGCAAAATAGTAAAAGTAGGACTTTAATTGAAGCAAACATTAAATTAAGCAAGAAATAAAATAAATATTTTAGTTGCATTACATGTTAAACATAACTACTGACCCATTTTGTCATTTGTATATCTGTGACCTGTAACTGTGTTTGCTCTACAGGTGACTGATTGGTGTGATCTGGAACACCTGTGGCGCCAGTGTGTTCCCAGGTTACTTTAAGCTCTCTCTCTTAGTTATATTCATCCATCCATCCATCCATCGTCAACCACTTATCCTGCGTACAGGGTCACGGGGGGCTGGAGCCAATCCCAGCTATTTTAGTTATATTCAGATTCTCTCTAAATAAAAGTGGGTTCTTTTCATCTACATACCCATTAGTGTCCATCTCTCCTCCTCCCTCCTCATCGTATGTGACCAGCTGCTCGTGAATCTCTCCGCTGTTCTTCATGCTGGCCAGAGAATCCTTCTGGTAGCGTTTCCTCATCACAAACAGGATCACTATGACTGAAGAGCATAGCAGAGAAAAAATTTTTAATTCTGTGCAGGTTTTTGATGAGTGTGAATCCTCTTTGACAGCACGGTCATCAGCATCTGCAACACAAGTTAAGATAATGTAACTGAATGAAATGATCTGCTTATTTTAGACAAAAGGGGCAGAGGTTAATAAAACTGAACATGAGATGGGCTTTGACAGCCAATGCATCCAATCATAAATTCAACATTGCAGATGAAAATTGCAATTTGTACCAGTGTGATGTCTGACTTTGCAAGATTAAAGCTGCCAAAAAGACATCCTTGGAAATCAGTAACTGAGAAGCAAGTAGATGAAGGAAATATATGTATTCAGGTCATAAAAGATAAAAGATATAAATTGTGAAAACCCTATTCATTAAATAAAGATAGAAAGAATTGGTAAAAATTGAAGACATCCACTGTAGAACACAGACAGACTGTCCTGCAATATCTCCTGCTGGACCAACAGTTATATGAATTTTAAAAAATTAGAGAAAATTAGGCCAGAAAAACCACAACAGAATAAGAATGAGGGCAGGAAACAAGTTAGGAAAGTGGAACACTAATGAGGGAATGAGACTAGAAAACAACAAGAATGAGGGGAGAAAATGAGGAGTGGATGGTTTAAAGTGTCTGAGGCATTTGCCTCTAGCATGAAAACCTCAAATGAATCTACTCAGCCGGAGACAAACAGATACCACAAAGAGAGAAAAGCGAGGGGAACATACGAAGCAGCGAGAGAGATTCAGTAAATATAGGTCGGGAAGTGGAAATGAGAATTGGAAAACAGGATGAAGGGGGATGTAAAGAAAGGAAAGGGAAGAAAAGTTGGACCTGGCATATGATGATATAAATAAACAACTGAGAAAGAGGGAGAAAGGGCTGAAGAAGAGAGGGCAAATAGAGGGAAGGAAGTAAAAGAGTAAAGACAAGTATGTGCAGATAAGAGTCTTGAAAAATAAAATCATTAGAAAATGCACAAAACTGACATTTGTTCTAGTGACAAATACTTCTAGCAGCTGTAAGAATTATGACTATTGTGCTTCAGGAGCAGAGATGGAAGTAGCATGAAATTGTTGTAGAGCCACAAAGTCCGCAGAGGAAGAAAGTCATGATAGTAGAATGGGTCGGCGTTTCCTGTCTCCAAAATTTAGCAAAAGCTGGTTTCTAACCCAAAACATGGTTTTCCCTTAACCCTAATCAAATTAGATTCTGCCTAAATCTAATCAGACCTTAACCATAGCAGTGTCAGAACGGAACGGACTTGAAACAGAAATTTGTTA
Source organism: Micropterus salmoides (assembly GCF_014851395.1). NCBI lineage: Eukaryota > Metazoa > Chordata > Actinopteri > Centrarchiformes > Centrarchidae > Micropterus > Micropterus salmoides. The sequence continues at coordinate 25,207,133 of NW_024041373.1, forward strand.
TGGGCTTGGAAGCCACTGATTAATGAGGTTGTCCCAGTGATAGGAGTGGTAAATCAGGAAAAAGTAATAGGCTGTGTGTCAACTGTGGTTAGAAGTTATGTATTTAGTCATGATACGGAAGGCTTGTTAAAGATCCCACATAAAGGTGGGAACACACTTCAAGATGAGTGTTTTTTTGTCTTACCATCCAAAAGGAGCACATATTGAACGACTGAGTACATATAAAAAATCCTATGAGAATGAGAATTATATTGTGCTCCTGTTTGCCTTCCTGATTTAAATAACAACTGTAAACTTTTCTCCTACTATGTGGCATGAACTGTTCTGTCAAAGTCATAAAGGTTAAACATGTTTAAAATAGTAGAATGAGTTGAGGCAGAAACCATGGAAGACCACACTCAGTGTGATTTTATCTCCTGGTTGTCAACACCAGTGGGCCCTAAATTCAGTCTACCTTGGTCTGATCAGTCTAAGAACCAAGTCCTAGCTATAATATAGGGCGAGCAATCAAAGTGTGTCTTTCAAGCTAAACTGTAATAAAAATATGAAAACGGGAAAAGCACCAAACGACAAGGTCAAAGAAAGAGGAAGAGATTTTGACATTTACAAAGGCGTAAATAGACATTTACAGGTTATGTGACGACAGAAAACCTGGTTCGAACAGTTTCCCATTTTGCAATGCCTTTGTTGCATTTCTTTTGTCTAGACTGTCCAAATTGAAGCTGAAGTTGAAGTGCGGTAAAAGAAACAAAGTTAAGTTGTACTTTTTCTTGCTTACGCCCTGAATTTCAGAGATGAGGAATGAGGACAAGGAAGAGAAAGAATCAAACGAAAAGAAAAACACATAAGGAGAGCAGCCAAGACAATTGAGGGAAGGAGGAAGAAATGGGAGAAGTCGGGGCTGAGGAAATCAAGACAGAAGACAGATGAGGAGAGGAAGGATACATTTGACATTAGATTAGGCCCCAAGCCTCAGTCCCGATATGAACCTCTTTTTCTCTCAGCAGACGGGCAGCATTAGCCATGCCTTTTAGTCGAGGGCGAGCGGGACTAATTTAAGTTTGCCTGGGAAACCAACAGATTAATCTTTTACAACACATGCTCTGCAGTTTAATAAGCTCTGGAGATATCAGACTTAGAGGGACGAGAAAAGAGAAAAAAAAAAGAAGAAGAAGCACTTTCTTTGTACAAAAACCAGTGAGAAAAATTTCTTTTCGTGTGTCAAACCCGACTTCTTGTGAGAAAATACGCTGGTGAATGGGGAGCGCGGTAAATTGCTTTGGGTCCTGGCAGATAATGACAAGTGCATTAAATAGTTAATCTCTCCTGCGTTGGGGGTGTTTGATAAAGAGAAAGAGAAACAGAAAGGGGAAGAGAGGGAGACAGAGAGAGAGACAGAGAGACCCAGAGGGAAAGAGAAAGAGAGAGATGAAGGAAAAAACGGAGGGGAAAAGGCACGATAGTGAAGGAGTGTATTAATAGTTAATAGGTTGAGTGTTTGGTGGTGTTTGATAAGCAGACGGCACCTAAAGAGCTGATAAACTCTCCTCATTACCAGTCCTATTCTTCTGCTGCTTTTCCCACAATTCTCCTCTTCGGTGACTCTCTTCTTTAACCTCTTTCTGTCTCGCTCTGTCAATCAGTCGGTCTCATTCCACCTCAGTTCTCTGTCTCACTCTCCTCTCATCTGTCTGCCTGTTTCACCCCTTTCCACCTCCCATATCTAAGTCTAGATATACGTTTTTTTTCCATCTGTCACTCCGCCTCCGTCCCTCTTAATCTTTAAGTTCGTCTTCTCTTTGCCTTGCTTCCACAGCACTACTCATCCCAGATCCCTCTTGTTTGGCCAACTATCTCCGGCGTGCCTCTCATCCAACATGACAAGTGTCTCTTTTTCCCCAGAAAAAAAAGAGCAGGGGGTGAAGGTATCAAAGAGAATATTGAGCTCACAACCGCAGGCATTATTTCCACATCCGCAGCTGCATTATTCATAAAACCAACAACAAAGAGAGGGGATATGTTCCCCACAAAACACAAACCGTATTTACCGCAAAGCAAGGGCAAGTGAATCTGTGCACATGCCCCAATCAGTCTGTGCTGGCGTTTTACATCTATCACTGATACCATCTTCATGAATACCACTCAGAGAATAAAAACTCTGTGGTTTTAAGAAGGTCTTTTGCACCTGTTTGTTAACAGACTGATGAACAACAAGACTTCATCCACATTTTCTCACAAATTAATGTTTTTGTCTGTCACCAATTCAAACTGTGAGCATTTCACATGTTTAATAAATCCTAAACAAACCCAGAGCCACACAGGAAGTGATGCATTTTATTTTTCCTGCTTGTTTGGAATACACTTGTGTTTAATTGTGATTGAGATTTGTTTACTTCCAACACATTTCCTACTTCCAACTACAAAATAAAATAAAGTCAGAGTTCAGAGTATGTTTTCTAAAACATTCGGGTCCCTGGGATCAAATGAGCGTGACTGGCCACACAATAAACAGGAAATTATGTTTTTAAAACACACACCACTTACCCATCACCTTCTCACTGGAGGAAAATGTAATTTTCATTTTAATAAAGATTTTCAGCTACTGGTAAAATGTTTTTTTCCAGCTTCAAATCATTAAGCATACTGTTGCAACTCACAAGCCAAACAGTATATTATTGCAACAATATCTGTGCTTCCAGCATCCAAGCTTTATTACTGGCAAGGATTTTTCCATTTCAGTAGCATAAACGCACAGACGCTGGGAATGATGTGTGTCACCTCATCATTTCCAAAGATAAACAAGTACAGCATACAGCATTTTTACATACAGTAAATCTAGGAATCATTAACAGAATACTGCACCAATTTAGCTTTTCACTCCTACAACATCAGATTCAGTCAGACTCATGGTGGAAAGTTTTTTTAAAATTATGCAGTCTTTTTTTCTTAATGTTTTCTCAATACATTTGTATTCCTTGTCAAAATCTGGCACCTACATTACCCACAGTGCAACCTGGCCACCAACAGTTCAGTCAGAGATTCGTGTGTGTTATTGTAATAGTGGCTAATGTAGTCTCCAGCCTCAAGCAGAGATGAGGAGTGGGCTGCAGAGGTCCGGTAAGCTCTCTTCTTTTTAACTCCACAACCCCAGATTTATTTATTTATTTTCATTTTCAAATCTTGTAGTCTTCAGACCCAACTGGCTCAAGAAAGTCACTTGAGGCAATTTATCAGATCTTACACAGCTACCTCTGGAGCCACAAAAGGCTTTTTTTCCCACATATGCAGTACACCCTAACACCTGTAAACAGACTTTGATGTGTAAAATTGGCTGAGTTTCCCTTTAAGGAGCTCTTGAAGATGAAAAAAAACGGTCACCAAAAAGAAAGGTTCTTCAGGCATTCTTAGGAAGAGCATAAAAAAAGGATTGTCTCCAGCCTGATGAAAACCCTGACAGATGATCTCTGACAAGTGCTGTTCAAAAAACTTCAGCAATGAGCGTTTTCCACCAAAGATAGAGACTGTTAAAGAAGGAAAGAAAGGAAGGAGGAAAGTGAGGAAGAGATAAAAAGAAAGGGAAAAAAAACTTAAACTTACCCAGTATGGTCAGTATGCAGAGCAGAATGGCTACTAGGGCATGAACACTCACTCCCATCCTCCGAGCGCCAGCTTTGCAATGCGTATAAACCCTTCTGGCGTCACACCGACACGACTACAACCAGTAGTACAAACAATCAATAAGTACATAAGTGAAATGAATTGATTTATCAAGCAGTATTCATTTACTGTCACCTAAACTATACACTGCATGTGATTAACTATTTCACTGTATTAAAAGTATTTTTGTACATCACAGCCCACGCACACAAAAACACACACAGACCTTGATTGCCAGTTTGGTGATGCTGGTCTGGATGGGTCGTCCTCCGTCACTGATGCGCACATCCACACTGTAATCCTTGGGGTCATCCAGGCTGAATGGCCCGTGTTTCACCATGACGTCTGCTGTGCCGTCTTAAGAAAGAAGTATATAAATATACACAGTAAGTGACAACCACCTTCACAACACAAAAGTACCTTTCCTTTCTGCAAAATCCATGTCTAATTTGTCTGACTCATCACTTCATCTCAGTAAAGCGGATCTAATGTTCACCTTCTCTGTATACAGAGTCTTTAAAGTCTATTTATATAGCAAGCGTCTGTTCCACAGATAAAACAAGATATGAGAAGAAGAAGAGAGTCGTTACATAAAGGCAGACAGATCGTTTGTGATTATGTCAGTTTGGTGCATTTAGGATTTGAGTCATTTGGGATTATAGATAATGGCAGCACTTTAAAAACCTGAAATTATGGCATCCTACAGGCCTAAAATGTTGTAAATGCTCAAATATATGCATCAACGTTGTATTCTCTCTTTTGCAGATGAGGTCGTTGTTACTGGAAACATCTGTCCAAATACAAAATGGCCACTGATCATTCAAACGTAATGCGGTCAATTGGTGGCCAGACAAATTTTGAAAGTCAAAAGTCAGTATGCTGAAAGTCCTAGAGCATTAAAAGGGAATAGAACAAAACACAAAAGAACAGAAATACAAAGAGAACCGAAACATGTTGAGCAGAACTGAGCAATGTCTCCTCAGCAGACCTGACCAACAATATAGTCATTACTCAAATCCCCGGTAGACAGAAGTTTCCTGCTGAGACGACGGGGAGAGCCTTTCTCCATAATAGCCCGACGCTGGAGGAATTTCAGAGAACACAATGGCAGGAAAAACCCTTGTGAACACACACTGTTAAACTCTTAGACAAAGAAACACACAGTTTAACTGTGGTTTAAGGGCAAGTTTAAATAAAAAACAACCTGTGTGTTGCTGACATTTGCACTTTGAATTCAAATTATACTGGTCTTGTGAAAGGAGACATAGTAAATCACTTGGCTCAACAAATTTATCCCTCCTAAGACTTGTCTCACATTTCTTAAAACTGAACTCTGATTCCACCCTTCAGAGATCTTACAGTGATCTTACAGTGAAGAAATCAGGCCTTCCTTTGCCTCATACATTTCCACTTTGTTGGACAGGTTTTGTAAATGAGGGTTTGTGTGCTTATATCAATCATCTCACAATTATACTTCTAATGAAACCAGGTCACAGTGTGGATTATCCAAAGGAATGCAAGAACCACTTGTGAGAATAGTTTTGTTACTCGATTTTCTCATATTTTGAATTTTCTCTTAGGTATAAACACTAAGTCCAGTGGTCATTACTTTAAAGCAATTTTGAGTTTGAACATCCTGTATAAACACTTCATAATTATGTTGACATACTGTTTGACAATATTCAAATCACAATTAATTTTAAATGGCTATTGATGCTATTGTATTATGCTACAATATCAATATGAACATCTCAAACTGCAAAATTACTTAAATTATGCACCAATTGAAGGTTAAATTGTCTTTGTATGTAATAAGGTCAGCTGGAAGTGTAATCTTTTGGATGCCTTAGTGCGTCATGTCCATGGTAGAGAGTGACAGCGTGCTGATACATTGGCAGAGACAGATGAATGGTTGTTGTCGCAGTTTAGATAACCATGGGCTGTGCTTCTGCAAATGTGAAACTTGTCAGAGCTGCAACACAGCTAACAGACAAGCCGATCCAACCCTATGTCCTTAATTGATGCTGTCAAAAATGATTAACATCCCTTCATGAATTTCCTAAAGTAGAACCTCAATCTCTGAACTCATAAAGTTCTTTGTTTTACTCTTGGGTGTCATTTTCATAAATGAACACTTCCAGACATATTGGGCAGGACGAGTAGCCTTATATGGTATTATTGGGGCGTTAATAATGCTAATTTACAATTCTCTGGAACACACACAATTACGCACAGAAGGCATTTATCTGAAGTTAGGAGCATTTGCTGAATCTAATGTGGCACACATTAAAAACAAAAAGTAAGACAAAGCTTAGATAAGAATGGAAATTTTCTTGCATGAGACCCATTGTTTCAAGAAATCTGTGTTACTGTTGAAGTGATTTGAGCGCACACATTAAATTATATTCGCCACCATTTTAGAAAGTCCACATCACACCAGAAAGTGGCGCGTCCTCTCGACCTGGTGAACGAATGACTAACCAGCTGGGAACATACTAGCAATAGTCAGTCAAAATCATGGCCTCAATAGCTTTACAGGCCGGCAGATTCTCTAACCACCAGTCAGCAAGCTCATTAGCTTGTTCAAAGACACCACAAAAGTTATTTTGTTTCTCAGACTAGTTGAATGGCAAGATACTTCTGGAGCTAAGTGAGAAAATATGTTTTTTTCTGATTCAATGAAAGTTCAAAATGTCTGACATCCAAATAAGGTTTATGCAACCACCTCATGGGATCAGGTTTCCACTGTCTACAACACATGAAGGTGTGTGTGTGTGGGAGGACATGGGTACAGATGAAGCCTTAACTAACTGAATAAAAGATGAAAGCAGCTTCTGTCCTCTCTTCATCTCATCCCTCTTCTCCGTCTCGTCTCCTGCTCATTCTTAGTTTGAATCTAACTCTTTCCTGTCTCACTGGATTTCTGTATATTTCTCACTGTCCTCTCTATATTTCTTTTGTTCTCTTCATCTATTTTGTTCTCTTCTTGCATCTCATTAGTTGTTTTCTCTGTTCTTTGTTTTCCTTCCTCCTCCTCACACTTGTCTGGTATTAATGCAGTGAGCTTTGTGTAGTCGCCTGGTCTGAACACAGACTCCTGTCACTTCACCATGCAGCTACACTGACTGTTGGAGTGTGTGTGTGTGTGTGTGTGCGCGCGCGCATGTGTGTGTTTGAGTAATGTCCCATAATGAAAGCATGGTTGTTTTTGCAAGTTTTAAAGAGCTGGTAGTCGATAAATATTTTAAAAGCCCTCACTTTGCAACTCTTGTTGCATGTGTGTGTGTGTGTGTGTGTGTGTGTGTGTGTGTGTGTGTGTGTGTGTGTGTGTGTGTGTAAGCAGTGTTTGTGTGTTAAGTGATGTGAGGCGCTGTCAGATGATTTTTGGGGGCCTAAGTCCTGAGCCACAGGGGAGAACAGAGGTTCACACTGACAACCAGCACTTATCAACGAACTACCTCCTCTCCTTTCCTCTGTTGTCCTTTTTTGTCTCTTTACTCTCCTTGACTCATTTCCTTAATCTTACTAGTTCACTTTTCTCTTCTTGTAAATAATTTCCTCTTCTGTATTTCTCTTCTCTGTTTCTCTTTTCCTCCTCTTACCCATTTCTTTTAAACATTTGATGTGTCCTGATCTCATTCTCCATTTATTTACATTTCTTCTTTCATTCCTTATCCTTTTCTCCTCTCTTTTCCGCTATTTTTTATCCCATGTATTTCCTTTCCCATGTTTCCTCCTCCCCCTTTCAAATCTTCTTTCCCCTTTCTACTTTCTACCTTCCTTTTACATACTACTGTTTTTGATTTACCTGTTTTCTTTCTCTGCTCTCATCTTTCTTCCTCCTTACCAAATATTCTTCATTCTACTCCACCCTCCACTCATTCATATTTTCTTTTCCTCTGTTGCTCTTCATTATACCATCTCCTTTATATATCCTTTATATTTGCCTCCTCTCCTCATTTTAACATGGTCTCACTTTAATATCACACATCTTCCTTAATCCAGATCTCTTCCTCTCACCTCCTTTCATCTTTTCTCCCACCTATGCCTCATCTGTCTTTCCTTTTGCTCTCTTCCGTCTTCCTCTTCCTTTTCTCCATCAGTTCAACATGTCAACCCCTCCAGACACGAACTGAGAGGAAATGGATGAGGCAAGTTAATGCCTTTTTCCATCTGTTTATCTTCCTTTCAGTATGTTTCAAGTTTCACTTAAATTAAATAGTAACTCTTCACCTAAATCTTTCATCTGACTACCTAAGGCTTTCATCTATTCAGACGTTTAATATTTGACTAGAACAGTTGGTTATACTTTTCCTCTGGCTTTCATGTATTATAGGGGTATGTGATGATCAAAAATTATGATAACTGTTTTACTTGTGCCATTTTATGTCCTAAATTGAATAACCCAAATAGGCTCTGAAAATCTGACGTAACAGAGCACCAACCTTTGCCTAAATATCAATGTCTGGATCAAAGAAAATGTCTGTAGAGTTTTTACACCATCATCTATGTCACGGTCTGTTTATTTGAGCTGGCATTTTATGGCTTGTGCATTTATATTTACACATTTTTACTCCCAAATAGCATCGGATCTACTGACTGTAGATGCTACTTTGGATTTAGAGTAATCTTTGGGTAACAGAAAGCTCTCTTTTTATGTTGTGTGTGATGGACATTGCTTCGCTGACATTAGCTTTCAAGTCAGGACACCGCAGTACATAAGCCTTTTTATTGCCTAATCCTGCTAACTACCAGCATCTGACATTTTTTAATGACTATAGACTTGTTTGCATGTATATAAAATATACAGTGGTCAGATGCAGTAGATGCTTGGAAGAATTTTCATACATTTAGCTATTTTTATGTCTTTGTAAATAAATTAAGTGAAAATTTAATCAGTACTGTACGCCAAAGTCTGTTTCAATAAAAAAAATCAATAAAGCTTTTAAATTTAAGCCATAGTCTTTGTTGATTGAAGTTCTGTTATGTTTTGCAACATCTCTGAAAAGCCCTAAAACTATTAGAACAAGATACACACAATCAAAATATGCATGTTCTTATGCACCTCCCAAATAAAGAGTTGGCCTCTTGGTGCAGTTTTCCATGTACACTTTTTCCCTCCACGCTTTTTCGGTAATAAGCACCATAGTAGCACTGTGTGTGACATGTTCCTTTAACATCCTTAGCTGGGATTAGTTTAGGATACACAGAAAGTCATCTGCAAGTCCACTGAGGCACTTGCTCTCATTATTTTCAATATTTGCTGTTGTGCATTCTAGACAGCACTTACGGTCTCAGACAAGCTCTCTAAATCCCCTGTCTGGCTGGGAGAACCAAAGCATGCTTTGAGAAGTTAAAATAATTTCAACTTTGAGCAACAAAGCACTGTGCTTCAAATGGAGTTTCAGTTGTTGCATAGCAACAAGTGTCGAGGCCAGTGCTTCCTCCGAGCACCATTTAGAGCAACAAGCAAGAAAAGAAAGGTAAATATATTCTCGGTGCACACAAGACTTACTGCCATAGTCTCTGATGGTGAAGTTGGAGCTCTCATTGGCCAGGCTGAAACGGAATGAAGCCGGGTGGTCGTCTTTATCCATGGCTCTCAAGGTTCCTATCACCTGAGGAAAGACAAAAAATCAATAAACACTAACTTTGTTTATATCCAATGCAGTCTACATGTATACAGGATATTAGTGAATTGAGCACAATTACCAAAATGCAGTTTAACACACATTGTTGACATATTTAATGCAAATTACAGTCCGAGATCTTGTCATCAGACTGTGTGAGCCACAGCTGACTAGTAAATAAAACTAGGATTAAAGTTAGACCTCCAGACTGGGATTTAACCTAGAAAGAAATTTTATTTGAATGATATGTGAAATAATAACAACAAACTGAGGAGGCCAGCCCTTTGACTTTGCATGAGTTTGGGTGTGTGTGTTGGAACTGGAAATAAATAAATGACTATAATGACTAAATGACTAAATATGTATTAAGAGGGCAGCGCTTATACAGAGTCTGTAGTTACAATAGAAATACACAGACATATCAGTCAAGTTGTATTAAAAAATATCCAAATATGATAACCTACTGCAAACACTGTGTTCTTCTTACCGTATCAGTGATGTCGTTCTCACATACAAAGATCTCATCCACAGACAATTCAGGCTTATTGTCATTGATGTCCTCAACTATAATGTTAACTTTCACAAATGATTCCAAACCTACAGAGGTGAAAAAACAGCACATGATTAACTGTAGTGTAATGATGGGTGTTTCTTGCAGGGGTTTATTTTATAATTTGGTTTAGCACTGTAGCACAGGGGTGGTTCAATCCCCGGCACCTCCAGGCTGCATGTAGAAGTATCCTTGGGCAAGATACTGAACCCCGAATTCATCCACCAGTGAATGAATGTGTGTGAATGTTAGTTTCTGTTTGAGCACTTAGGCTCAGTTTATGAATGTGAGTGAATGGTGAATGCAGATGTAGTGTAAAAGCGCTTTGAGTGGTCGAAGACTAGAAAGGTGCTATACAAGTACGGAGCATTTACATTTACAGTGTGCTGACAACTTACAGCATATAGCCAAAAGAAATGCACAAAATATTTCAATGAGCTGCTTGCAGGGATTTTTCAGAGCATGCTGGGGGATTAAATAATCCTTACATGTAATACATATGATGTAATGTAATCTCATTTAATGCATCTACGGGCCCACAGTATGAAGGGAAAACAAATCATCCTGTTAAAACAGATGGATACAGGTGTGCCAACAGGAGAAACAATTACCCTTTAAATAATCAATTCTTCATATTTTATTTTTAAATCCCCCAGAGTCATGTGTAAAAGCAGTTACTTCTATAAAATACATCTACATTTCTCAAAGTCTTCCAAGTTTTTGTAGCACTATGTTTATTTAATTTGTCACTTTTGTCTAACATTACTCACTTCACACAGCTTGTTAGTTATTTACCTTAATAGGCAGATCTGACAGTGATTAGCCATGATACTGATCTGGCGTGTGTCTCTCTTTCTTTGATGGAACCGATTAAGGTCAAGTGACTGAAAAGGATTTCTATTTGTGAGCTTTTTGTTTGGCAGCTTTTACAATTATTTTACATCATTGATATTTCTTTTGAATGTTCATCTTTTGATAAATGTGCAGGTCTCTTTTCTGTCTCTTGTTCTGAGATTTTGAAACTATCTTTAGTACAGTACATGTACTGTATATCGAGGACCTTGTCAAGCTCAGGGTACCATTGTGTTCCTTAAACATCATGACAAGCCACTAAAATAGATCTCTGGATTTCATTCACTGCTGGTCTAAAAATATATAGTTTGGTTTGTAAGCTTCAAATGAACAAAGAGACCTCTAATGTGATTTTCCTGCCTACTCTCTCCTTTCCCATGTGGGTCGACCAGGTGTTGTGGAAATATGTTAAATCTTTAAAAATCCCTGTTAATGTGTTACACTCCCAGCCCTCAATAAATCTAGAAAAGCTGCTCGGTGAACATCAAGAGAACACACTGTCTTTTTGGCCTTTCTAACTCCCTCCCTGAATGCACATTACCGTTGTTCAAGACACACACATGGTTTTGATTTTTTATCTGAGGTTCTATTGTTTGAAGGAAACAGGATTAATAAATAAGTGTATGACGTACCACTTGGCTCCTCCTGTGCCTTAATTTGAAACATGTGTGTGGCCTCTAACTCTCTGTCCAGGACCCTCAGGGTGGACAGCTGACCTGTTAACGGGTTGACACTGATGGGACAGTCCTTGTCTAAGATGGAGTACCTAAACAGAGAGAGCAAGGGAACAGTGTAACAGCCACTACTCAGAATTCATAACATCATTTGTTCTTTTTAGAAGCTCTCATTGCATTGTACCGTATGACGTTGTTGGCTTTGTCAGGATCTCTGGCTGTGACTGTTCCTATGAAGTTCACAATACGTTCTTCCACCACAGTGAAAGTGTAGATGTTCTGGGAGAAGACTGGCGGCTCGTCAACATCCAACACCTTGATGTTTACCTGTCAATTTAAATTCATTCATAAAAATTAAAAGACATTTTTGGCGTGTAAGCTGTGCACATTAGGTCAACGTTAAAGATTTAAAAGGACTGCAATTGTAGGACTGAATGTTTTTTTCTACATTGTCGTACTCATTCTGTCACTCATGGTGACTGAGACCTGCCTACTAAAGGCTCCCTGGTAGAGCTGATGATTGAGCGGTGGCACAGTTGGGAGATGCTCAAGAATATACAGTATCTACAGAAAGAAAATTACATTTACCAGCTCTCCAGTTTCCAAATCAGTGACTTTTAGGTTGAGTTAACCAACAAATCCTTTCGCACAAAACATTTTCTTCCCACTGAAGCAGACAGTGATGTACGCTGCCGCCATGATAATCAGCTGAACTTAACATTTGATTACTTTTCCTTCTTTCCTGTTTTAAAAGAAAATTAATGAAAAGTGGGGTGATAGAATGGCTTGAACACAACAGATGTCTTGTCTGATATTTACCCTGGCTGTGGTGACCGCACTTTTCGCGTTGTCGGCAGGAAAATGCAGATCTTTTTCTCCCACCTGGACAGTGAACGTGTAGCTGTGCTTTGTCTCGTAGTCCAGAGCCTGTGGATCCCAGAAAGAGGTGAATGAGACATAAGTCCGCGATAAGTCAAAAATGAATAATTATTCGATCATGATTTGAGTTAATGTTGAGCATAGACTACCTATTATGAACTCTTCTAATCCTTGCATTGGCTATGTTTATGTGGCCAAATAATTTAGTATGAACCCCCAAGGTTAAGGGCTTAAAACAGTAGGTACACTGAATTAATGATATTCAGTAGTTTCCCGAAGACTCCTACCTCTCATTAACATGTACCTTATATTAATGCTGTCTACATCTGATGCAGCTGGAAATCCAACATTTCTCTGTTCTCTCACCAAAATGCAGTAAACTAACTCAACGTCATGTTCCTCATAATGTTTCTGAGACGTAACTTTAATGTCTAACGCTGTCTTTACTTTAACACTTCATGTCGCTTGTTATCCATTGTTGAAATCAGCGTGTTCCATATTTGGATTCATCCTCAGAACTATATATTTCCAGACATCTGGGGATACATTGCATTTGCACTTTATTTTTTATGCGCTCAAATGCATCCCCTATCTTCATCTCCAGTGCATTTACACCTGCGTCTGTTCACCAAGCACAGTTGTCTATAACAAGGTGTAAAAAGGCTTTAAATGTCACAACTCAGCTGAAACAACCTGGTTAAACTCACATTCTGGATTTAAGAAACACAATAAAATGCCAACTTTCTCTTCCATGTCAAACATGTTACCGTGCATAGGAATACTTCTGCACAAAATGAGACTAGCATAGTGTTACAGATACACTTTCATGTCAATAAATATGTGGCTGCAAGCAGTGCTTACTGTCACATTTCTGTTTGGATTATCATTTCATTCCCCTGTATTAGAAATAGCCTACTGTTCAGTTAAATGTTTTATCTGTGGATGGGACACCACAGGTAGACAGAATATTCTGTTAACTGGATTATTCATGGTAACAGGTATGCTCAGTCGCAGGGTATCAAAGGCATGTGTAAACAGCTTAAAAGGAATAAGACCTTAACCGCAGTGTGGCCGATAGCTGGATTACTCTGTACAAGTAAACACAGCCTGTGAGAAAGATGAGAACGACTACAGAGCTGAGGGGCGAGTTGAGGAGAGAGTAGATTGTGGAGCAATTCAATTCCAGGCCAGCGTGGGTACAAGCTATTACAGAGCTCATTTCATTAGAATACATTTTCAGCTCTCTGATGTCCTAAATACTTTATCTGAAGAGCACAATCCAGTGAAGTAAACCTGCTAGAAGTCCTGCATGAATAAATAGCTCTCCTAACCAGAAGGAGGCCTGGGCCGGTATTTATCAAACTTCTCAAAGTGCCATTTTAGTCTTAAGTGCTGAGAATTCATGAAACTCCTACTTTTAAACTTAAAAATAAAAGCAAGTTATCAAATTTCTCAAAGCTAAGAATCACTCTTACTCACTGCAGCTCATGAATACTCTCAAGTGGTTAGGAGTTGCCATGCGCAAATCTTACAGGAGAGGAAGAATGTTTCTGAATTATTTGACAACACACACTTAATTAGACTGGGTCAGACAGTGCAGCCATAATCTTTGTCAGCGAGTTGGTGAGGGACGTCATCTCACCACTAACTTTACGCAGCAATACATTTTCAGCTAAATTGAAGGTTGTTTATTTGCGACAGGGAAAATGCAGCAATGCTAATGATTTTGGCCCGTCACAACCATCAATAAGCCGAATTGTCATGGAAACAATTATGGCAGTTACAGCTCCACACATTGTCACTCATTGCAACGACTTCCCAACACCACCCCCCGTAATCTGACAGAAGCAAACAAAATTCATGGAAATAGCCGGCTTCCCAGGAGTAGTAGGTGCAATTGATGGCGCTCATATAAAAATCAACTTTTTTATTTCATTTCCAATGAATACGTAGCATGTATGTACATAATTTATTCTCTTAAAAATTCTTAATTGTCAAATGTCTGTTGAACATAAACTCCTCTTAGGAATTTCTCCGCTCAACGTGAATTTATCTGAGAATATTCTTAAATAAGGAAAACTATTCAGTGATTGGCCCTTGCCTACATCGTCATCCAAAATCCTGACTGACACTTAAGATTTAGTCCTAAACTCCATTCAAATTCCGACTATGATGCTTGATAACTAACTTTTAAGCACAGCTTTGAGTCAATTCAATTCTTAGCAGTGTTCTTATGAGTAATTCTGAGAAGCTCGATAAATACGGGCCCTGGTCTTCTGGGCTTGAAAAAAAGATCTAATATTTGATATTGCAGTTTTATTTTTGATTTTTTAGGAAATTGGTGGCCATGTTGTGGGTACGGTGTCATAACCAAAAACCTCTTTTGAAAATGTCAATACACTGATATACTTCATATATACACATATCATATATTTCATGGAAATCCTGTCAGGGCACTGTGCCCTTGATCCTTATGCTATCAGATGTTTGAAGAACGTTGGTAATGTAATGTAAATCTATTTTTGTGTGCATGTTTCATACCACTCTGAAAGCATCACTTAAATACCTACAATGTAAAACAAACATCAAAACATAGCATATTGTACTATTTGGACATAAGGTTCGTACTGCTTTTGGGGACTGAACATTAAAGCGTGAGTATGTAACACTACCTAAACCACTTTCATTTAATTTAGATTAACTATAGCATTGAGACCTTCTACTCCAGCTAGTACTCCTGCAGTTACCAGGGTGTACATGAAAAGATTGTAGAGTATCTCCACAAATTTTAAAAAGTAGAGATTGATAAAACATTAATATGATGCTAACCTACAGTATAATTGAAAAAAATATACTAATTCCAGGATAGTGTGTATGGATTCATTTTTGCCAGTGATCAACCAAAGCCACTGTGTTTGTCTCTGCTGCAGAATACTATCAAATAATGCAATGAAGTGCCGCATCTTTCAAAGAGGTAAAAACAAAGAGCTACTCGAGCCCATCTGATAGGGCTTTGGGAGTATGTCGGACAAAAAAACACAGTTCAACTCAGCAAGCAAATTCACTAAAGGAAAAAATGTTACAAAATTATTCAGTATTCCCACTAAAAAATCAACTTGACACACTAAAAGCAATGAATACTATGGCTGATTTACAAATACAGAATTTAACACGACTTTAAAAAGTGCTAGCCTGGAGATATCGTCTGTTCGTTCCTACCTGTTTGAGCATGAGGTTGCCATCCTTGTTAGGGCTGAGTTCAATATTAAACACTTTGCTGTTCTCACTGGGAATGGTGAAGAAGGGAAGTTTGTTCTGAATCTGATCTTTGTCCTCCAACTCCAATGTTCCTATCTTCTCATTCAACTTGTGGTCCTCTGGAACCTGCAGCTCATATATCCCTGCAGACAGAAAACATATGTAAATGCTGTGTATATAAGATAGTGACAGTAAATATGTAAAGAAAGTATTGTGAATATTTTATAGGTGTGTTATCATTTTAATGTGTCCAGATGAGCAACCTCTTAAATGTTTCTTAATTATTACCATAGATTTTCATATTACTCTAGCAGTCTGTTCCTTACCTCTGGTGAAAGAAGCAATGTTGTCGTTGATGTCGGTGATGGTGACGGTGACAGAGGTGGTGGCTGTGCTGCCAGAGGCCATTCCTCTCATGTCCTGAGCTTTAACCACCACCACATACTGACTCTTGGTTTCCCGGTCCAGAGTGTTGATCTTGCAGCTGATCATACCTGCAGAGAGACAGTGAGAGAGAGGCAGACAGACAGAGAGGGTGTTATCTTTTAGGTCAGCTCTGACTCATATTCAAGTAAAAATAGCTTGTACAGCTACACCTCCTCTAGATTAGCGTAAGAAAAAGACAATGTGGCTGCAGGGTAATAGTCATGTTGGACGTCACTGCAAGAAGCCTACCTGTGATGCTGTGGATTTCGAAGGCAGATAGGTCTTGGATCAAAGAGTACCTGAGCTCTCCGTTAGCAGTGGTGGGGTCATCAGCATCAGTTGCCCTCACCTCAACTACTTTAGTTCCTAGATGAAGAACAGATGAAAAATTGCATCATCAATAAGACATCATGCTACAGTGTTTAGTGTTGGAAAATAAATGTGTCCAGCCCACATTTTCTTGTATTGAACATCCTGGCTGTTTAATGAACTGATTAATGCATTATGATTATGTGCTAAGATTGTGGTATTTAAGTCACCAATGCGCCTTTCTTCACAGAAGAATGCACTAATGATTGTGACAGGCGTTGACATTATGTTTCATTTTCCCCAGACATTTCACAGTGTAGTCTATTTTTAATCTAAACTATCATTGGACGGTCAATTTCAAACACACACTTGCAGCAATAGAAACTTTGTCCTGCAAGGATTTGTTTCATTTATGGTCTTGACAACATGTCACATGTCTTCACCTATAGTATGGGCTGGTTGGAACACATTGATGTTGTGGACCTATATAATTTAAAACATAATATGTTATATAGGGCTGTACAAGACCTTAATTTACCCACATCTCAAAATTTCATCACACGTTCAAGAAACGTGAGCAAATTTTCAACTGGCTATCAGCTGCTAATGATCTTAAAATGATTCTGGTAGTAACCATACTCACCTATTGAGGATCTCTCCCTAATGGATCCATTATATGTTATGGGGAAAACGGGGCTGTTGTCATTGATATCCGTCACCTGGACAACAAATTCTCCAGAGTCCTCTATCAACTTGTTGTTCCCATCATACATCCTGGCAGTTAAATGGTAGGTGTTCTTCTCCTCTCTGTCCAGAGATCTGGTGACAAACAGGTCACCTTTATGATCCACAGTGAAGATGTCGTTTGCTCCTTCACCTTCTATTTTAAAGCTCTTTGCCTCCACTGTCTGGCTCGATTTGAGCTGTGAAAGGAAAAAAGAAACACGGTTGACTGTCTTATAGTTTCAGGGTTTTTATCCTGCTAGGGTGAGGACTCAACAGCCTTCCAGCTAATTTCTTCTTTTCAGCAAAATTGCTCAGATGTTCCTCAAAGAGCTGGTTAGCAACAAGTAAATGCCCCAGATTCTCGGCATGCTACAGTATCAAACTGAATTAAAGTGACAAATATACACATCTGCCTTTCCTTCAGACAGCCATGGGAAGTAGAAAATGTAAAAACTAAGCTATGGAAGAAACATGAAGAGGATATTTTCTTCAATTGTTTTAAGTGTGGGTTTTGGACAGTGAGGTCAAAACGCTGATGTTAACCTACCTGTCCTATCTTGTAGGCGATGGGTGCAGGTTTCTCCTCCTCCACATAAAGAGAGTTCCAAATCCATTCCCTCTTCTGCCTGAATAGGACAGGATGAGACTCCTTCTTCACAATCTCAACAGGGCCTTGCTTCTCTTCTTCTACCACAGCAAGGCCAGAATCTTCCGTGCCAGCAAGAGAGACGGACAAAGCCATCGTGGCCATTAGCCCCATGGACCACAGTTGGAGCCAAGCCATCATCTAGGGCAAAAAGTGATAAGGACAAGAAGAGGGGGAGGAATGAGTGAAAAGAGGGGTAAAAGAATGAATGAGGGTGAGAGAAGGAAGAAGAAGAGACCAGAATAAGCGATGTGAGGAAGCAGAGAGGAATACGGAGGGAGAGGAAATGAGAGAGGATAGAGGGAGCAAAAAAGAAGAGAGAGGAGATCACATTAAAACCACTTATCAGCCGTGGACAGACCCCTTCACTGTGCCAGGGTGAGACTCAGAGTGAAGGCCAAGGACTCACTGTCCCCTTATAGTCCGACGCTGAGCTCGAGGTCTAGCTATCATTTAGGACCAGGGCTCTTAAACCTTTTCAGCCTGGGACCCAAATGAAACATTTAGCCTCTCATCATGGGACCTGGGCTGAGGCATATCACTACCGTGGTCATATGGGGATCTATTAAACATAGGCTTGTGACCCATTTTAGGTCCTGACCCACTGGCGTAGCATGAGGGAGAGACAGACGCAGAAAGAGACAGACAGACAGAGACGGAGAGGGGAGCTGACATTAAAACCACTTAGGATGCCTGTCTTTATCAGCCATTAGAAATGCCATTTTCCATAAAGGGACTGTTTGACATTTCGAATTTTTGATTGGTGTTTCTTTTTTACCAAATTTTCAAATTGTAGGGGAGAAAAGAGAGGATTTGGGTATAGAACAGTGTGGGCTTTGCTGCTGATGTCACCAGTGGATGTGCAAATATATTGCACTTAGGGGAGCTACAGTGTGTGGACCCGTTGCTGATTCAAGTTCTTAAAATCTAGGATTAAATGATAAGGTCAGTTTTTGCACATCATTTAAAGCAATATGTCAAAAAATATTCATCACACATGCCTCCAAACTTATGGATTTATAATTGTAATTGTAATTGTAATTGTAAAAGTGTATTTTGTCTTCTCAGCTTTACCTATAGCAACAAGTACACACGAACACAGAACCTATTTTTAAGGCAGTAATATTTTTTGTCTCAACACCATGCGGCGAAATAAAAGGCCATAGTGTTCATTGTAAAGAAAACCAATATAATATATAAACAAAGTGGACATTTTGTTTTGACATGATCATGGCACTAGAGGAGATCACCAAAGTTCACAATGAACATGACATGATCTGAACATGATGTGTGCATTAAAGTTATTGATTCAACAGTTGTCGAGACAAAAGACTCTAAACCACAAACATCAACCTGCTGGTGGCGCTATAGGAAAAGTCAGGGGATCACCAAAGTCATTAGGATTCATCCTCAGGGGACCATGAAGGTCTGTACAAAATTTATGGCAATTCACCCTGTAGTTGTTGAGATATTTCTGTCCAGACCAAAGTGATGAACCCACTGACAAACACTAACAAAATCAAGCCAATCTCACAACAGACATTTACTCAACTGTATTTTTTATAATATCGCACAATGTTGGGAAGTTAACTTAAATGACAAGCCAAAAATGTGCATCAAACCAGTTAGAGTCCAAACTTTAAGATCTCAGACAGAAATAAGGCTGTCTCACTGCCTAACTACTTAAAAGATTTCTCACAACATCTGTGGTGTGTTACATCATGAACATCACTCACATGATATGCACCGTAACACACAAATGATTCAAAATATTCATTTCCTCAACCAAAACAGACTGAATTGCCTAAACCAAAATGTAGAACTCATGTTAAAGCTGAAATTTGGTAAAATCACCTTTAAAAATTAAACCAAACCTTGTCGGATTTATGGCTTTTGACTGATTACGAGACGTTACACGGCCTTGCATCACTTGCTCCTGCCTGCAAGGCACTTTAGCACTATTTAACCAAAATATAAATGTATAAGGCGCATAAACACCAGCAGTCAAGTAAACTTAGCAGCTTTTCCTTCTGTTCTTTCTTACGGTCTCACCCTCTCTGTCTGTCTCTCTGTCTCCCCCATGGTTACTGTCTCCCCCCACCGGGCCCTATCTAATAAAGCAGAAATGCCAGGGAAATAATCTTCAAAACATTTTAGTCTATATGTGCTCTGTACTCCAGTAGATATCTCAATGCAGCCCTGTGCAATGCCAGTAGACAGATTAGTGCATTTTATTGTCTTCCAGCCATTAGCAGCAGGGAGGGTGAAAGAGAGATTATGATGAGGGGATTATACTGGCACAAAATCTTCTCCCTCTAATGGCCTAATCTCGTATTCTGTTGACCTCCCCTGACCTCTTCACACGGCTCCCCACAAATCATCTCAAACAAAGACTCAACAGTGTTGTTTGGCCTTTAGTTCACATCATTTTGTTTGGGTTTTATTTTTCCTCTTGTGTATTTCTTTGTTTAGTTTTCTTTTAGGACTAAATTAATTAAACAGAAGTGCATCATCTTTTATTGCAATTTTCTGTGGACTTCTGAATGGAAGTGTGAGTGGTTACAGACATATGTTTAGTGCCAGAAAATATCTGTTGGACCCTATGGTAATTAACAGAAAGCAGAGACAACTTAATAAAATCATAATACCAATGACAAAATATTTTTCCTTCTAATACTTAAATCTCACTTGCTGCTCTTACTCCAACACTTTTTTCCACGTCATTATTTCAAAGCAACACTCATCAATTTGCACTGAACTCTTTATATATTGATGTATGTCACACCTTTCCATTACATGTGTCATGGCTGTATGTGCATTTTTGTCTTAGTTATGACTCTGAGAATAAGGGGTATAAGAGGGTAGTGCCAATCGAACCCTTGGCAGCTGCCTATGTTGCTTCTACCATTGACCTCCGTGTGGGAAAAACCATCCTGACAACGGGAAACTAGGATGTAAGGAAGTGGAAGAGCAATGAAAAGATAGTTCTCATTTTAACTTTGATTAAATTTGTATTTTATAGATAAAATATTAAATTTCACATAAATAAAACTGATATGTCATATTCTAATCTTACAGTTAACTGTCTTTGGTCTCTCCTAATAAACTCACTTTCTCAAAACGCAATATCTTGAATGATAATTTCTTTCCGTCTTCATTCTGACATCAGTTGTGTATGTATTTGAGCTCGTTCAGCTGTAAAATCTTCTTTTTATATGTCTTCGAATAGTTGAGTTCAGTTAACTCTAATGCTGCTGAATCTTGTCCATTTCCATTCAGTGCTTTTTATTACATAAGTTAATGATAATTGAGTGAATATGGTTTCTTCAAACATTCCACTCTTTCCTAAACCCTAACAAGTCACAGTGAGATATGGCTACTGTTTAAGACCAAGACCAGAGTCCTTCTTACCCAGCTTAGCTTTTACTGCGTGTCAACCCATATCCTTCCTCTCAACATGTTCTGGACAAACAAAGCAATCACACCCTGCTGTGTACATAGAGTGATGTACTGTATTTATGAAAGTTGAGTTGTCTAACTCATGTGTTCTCACAAAGTGCCTTAAAAAAAACATAGGTCTCCAAAAAGTCAAGGGCAACTGGACTTGGTTGAAGATACTGGAAGACGTTTCGTCCCTCTTCCAAAGGACTACTTTGGATGTCCTTTGGATGAGGGACGAAACGTCTTCCAGTATCTTCAACCAAGTCCAGTTGCCCTTGACTTTAACCTTCGTTGGATAACTATGACCTGGATGACTGAGAATCTTCATAGACATCTGATTGAGACTCATTAAAGTGTGTTTAAGATAGTTGGTATTAGAAGTAAAACATTTAATTGTTGTTTTCTTTTTGGCCCTATCCTACTGTATTTAGTGTGAGCAAGGTTGTGGCAAGAGATAACCAAGGCAAGAGATTGGAAGCATTTTTCAGATTCAGAAGTCATTAATGAGATGTGATGGATAAATTCTTGCACCAGTTGTTCATCTGATCAAAATCTTAAATTAAGTCAGTGAATCAGACATTTTAATTGATTTGCTGTCTGTGGTTTGACATCTGTTTGTTTTTAGTTATATTACTGCTCATGTTGTTGATGGTTTGCCTAATCAAATGGGACATATGAACACAAGTCGATATAACTCGATTAAAAGCTGTATTGAGTTTCATATCACCAATGGGCATAGAAATTTATCTACAATATAATTTTAACAAAAATAACACCCAGAACTTCATCACACATTTGCTGTGGCAATACTATTTCTAATAGATTAATGGTAGAACATGTTTCGGTAAATTGGGCATTTAGCTGTCCTGAGATATTATAGAGAAAATATTTCACACAAAGAAGCCAAAAATACTTGAGATACGTGAGACTCCGAACATAGACTTTTCCTCACATATAACAACTTACTCACAAATATATAATCACATCCTATGACTGACCTCCACAAACACAATTATTTCTGTGATGACAAATCCATTGGGGGCATTTTCCCTAAAAGGGCATTTTTTAAAACTGCATTTCCTTCTTCAGTGAGCAGTGTCTTACTCCTCCCGTTTTATCAGCAACAGGAAGGGTAAACACAATGCCTTCTGGGAATGCCGTAAGGGTCTGTTAATGAAGGGTCGTCATTAGTGAGTGGACACACCCTTCCTGGTATTCAGCTGCTGCTGCTGCCTGCAAGTGTGTCTGCTGTTCACTTTGTTTCTGTTTGTGTCACACTGTCTTTTTCTCATTCATTGTGTTGGTTTTTCTATCTCTTGTTGTCACACACCTTTGGTCTCTCTTTTCCTTCCTCTTGTTTTTTCTTTTCTTTCTGTCTCTTTCTTGCTTGTTCTTTAAATCATTTCTTTCCTCTCAGATGTCTCCACTTCTCTCTTGTTGCATCTCTCAAGGTGAAAACTCCATCTTGTTTTTCACAGTCTATTTCTGTCTCCTGTCTATCATCCCTCCTTTTCCCTTTTCTCACCTTTTCTCCTTCACCTCTCTTCTTTTTCATCCCTGTCACTCTCTACCTCACCTTAAAAGCAGATTTAGCACCTTATAAGATGGTGCGGAGGACAAACACATCAATATACCTTTAACATGTTTTTTTAATTGCAATTTAACTCCAGTTTACTTTTAAATACTTTGGTGTTACTTTTAAATCAGTAGAAGGTATACATACTAATGTTAAGCAAGAGGAGTCTTGAGTAGGATCAAGAAGATGCATGCAAATCTCACTTCAGGATTATACAAAGTTATTTATGGAATCATTTATCAAAGGCATCTTTCAGAGGTATGAAGAATAAATAACATCCAGGAATATCTGTAATTACATCTGTACATTGTCCGCAGGCAAGAGAGTGCGTGTGAGTGTGACGGAGGAGCAGAGATACAGTTGTCATTCTCCTGGATGTTTTGTGACTGGCAGTCAGGTCTGACCTAGTTTCAGTCAACCAAAGGCTAAAGCAAAGAAACGAGTCAACAAGACTTCATAATCCTTGCGCTTGCTGAAGGGTCGTTGAAGTTAATGCACAAGTCTGGTTATGTTGTTTATGTGGTTTAAAGACAGAAATATTCAGCTCTTTCTGGCAACAAGCATGAATTGACTGATACAAATATAAATGTTGCTGTAAGTCAACTTACAGAAATTACAGCTCTAAAAATGGACATATTTCATTGATTGACATGAAAAAAAAACGTGTTGACTGAAAAGGACGTTGATGAGATGAATATTTCACTCGCTAACAATCTGAATGAATGAATAGAACAAAATCACGACCCCTCTGTCCTTTAACTTGACAAGATGGCATATTTCTGTCTAAACATGAATGGAGTGTCAGTTGGTGAGTCTGTCCATCTGGCCATCTGTCTGTCCAACATTTCAGTCCAGAGCCAAATAAATTGGCCAGTTTGCCATGATGTGATGTATGTGGATTGGCTATGGATATTTACCGTACCCAGTGGATGATTCCTCACGATCTTGGCAACCCCCTGAACTTACAATATCACCATTAGCATGCTGAGGACACATAATCTAAATTTGCATAAGACATACCAAATTCCATGCAGATTTTAATATGATGTATTGAGCTTCTTCATGGTCCCCAGAGGATGAATCTTTTCCATTATGGACATTCTTAAAGTATCTCTTTTGGACCAAAATTTAAGAAGAAAAGAATATTAAAGGAGATAAATACTGGCCGGATTTCCACAATGTTTGTTAAGGATATTGGTCCCCAGAGGATAAACCCTGTTGACTTTGATGATCACATGACCTTTTCTCTAGCACCACCATTATATGAAAATGTGTACTTGCACACAAGTTAGCCTGCTACATACTGGAACAGGCTGACTGCCATGGCATTTGCTAATGCTCCCCAGAGGGAAAACCTGTTAACTTGGAGTCTGGAGAGCCATCCAGGGGTCAAACTTCACTGATTTTGGCCTGCAGCTAGTAAGAACAACAAAACAGCTTTTGTGCATCCTGTCACACTTCAACACTTTCTTATGAACACATCAGCCCCAGTCCCTATGAGCACTAGTGGTGTTTCAGTCATGAAGTTTTGTTTACATAAAAATCTCTAACATCTCAAAAGTATGTCTTTGACACCATTTAGCTTACTTTAGTCTATTTTTACTACCCTCATATCTGGAGTTTGTTTATTTGTGTAGGCTATATCTGGAACAGGAAGTGATTTCACCACCTCAAATCTGTGGTGTCGGACTGCTGAATACTTTTGTGTGTGTAGGGATTAAAACAGGTTTAATCACAGAGCAGCCTCTAACAATCTGTCTGCCAGAGAGTCATACCAGGAACTGCTACTACTCACACACACACACACACACACACACACACACACACACACACACACACACACACACACACACACACACACACACTGTGTCCTCACTGACACTGCCAGTGTATTCATGCTTTGATTGGTGTTCATGCATTTTCTAGTTAATTGTATTTTCTTTCACAATCAGACAATCCGATTTTATTAAAGTGAACTGGTTATTAATGATGTCAGACAGTTCTAAAACTGACATTACAACATCTGAAAATTATTTAAAGCTAAGCATGTTATCCACGTTGGTTTTGGCTCAGCTGTCAGCCCCTGTCTCTGCTGAAGGTGAAATTTCCAAATAGTTTAAATGTTTGGGGGTACTGGAGAAAAGAAACCCAACTGTGAGGGATTAAAATTTTCCTGTCCATACAAAACATACTGAATGATCTGAATGATAATAATCATATAATCCATTTACATATTGCTAAAATAGTTACATTTATTGCTTATTATTTCTCTTTTGTTACAGTCTCCATCCCCAACACATCACAACTGCAGGTGGCATTGATTGGCTTTTGTTAATGTTTTAAAAATCTGTCCAATCAGGCCATTTAGCAGCATCTGAAAGCCTCACAATCTCCATATTGAGTCTTCAAGTATATTCAACCCAAATCCCTATAAATTTCAGCACATTTTCATTTCATTTTTTATGCATTGACATGTTGTTGTACTGCTTTCTGAAATGTCAGATATACTTTTCGATCTTGGATGATTATATGTCCCTACAGATCCATTCCTTAGGAATGGGATGTAAAATCAGATTTTTTAAAAATAAAATTAAAACATCTTCAGATACAGAGCGTGATATAAGTGTGGTGCGGTATATTCTGTAAAATGCAGAACACAGGTCAGTCACTGAAAATAAAACCCCAACTGGGTCTTTCAGTTGTAATCAGTGACTTCAGCTGAGCTAACATTGCCACAGCTGGACATCTTGTCAACCATTCTGACATATATCTGAATGAATGAATGGCTCTAATCATGAATCTTGTATGTGTTTGTGTGTGTGTGTGTGTGTGTGTGTGTGTGGGAGGTTGAAGTCTCCCAGATGGCACCCAAAGGATTTTCCCTGATAGTTCCCTCTCCAGGAATTAGACCACTGGGTTTATTTGCATCAACGGCTTTTGACATAACAACCAAATCAAACCTCTGTCACTCCGGGCCATGGATCCAGATCCACAGAGAAAATCCACCACTGCCGAGTAACTATTCTCACTTGAAGAATGTAGACTAAATAACAGAAACACTTGACCGTGTAATGGAATCCATGACAACCACATTACGAACTACAGTATCAGAAATTACCTGATAACATCTAAAACAGTGTCTTAACAAAAATTGTCATCACCAGGATAGTTGGTTTCATTTAGATTGTATTGTAAGGTGTTGTTTAGCCCACTCTTCTTGTATTGTTGGGCATAAACTGATGAAAAATGAGATATTTTACAAATTGTGTATGTAAAGCAGGGAAGTCTTCAGCTGACAAAATGACACCACTCAACTGACAAGACTTTGCTACTTTGGAAATATTATCATTATCATCAGTCCTTTATAGCCTCACTAACTTGACATCAAGTTGACAGTTGCAGAATGTGTAGAACTATTCAAAATGAACAGCTGAAGACCTCCTGATGAATTCAATTTGCTTTTAATTTCTTTTTCCTGCTCTGTCCACAGATCATCCTGTATTGTCTTAATGGTCACAGCCATCTGTCTTCAAGAATGACAGCCCAGCCTCTGGGGGGGGAACAGCGCTCAATTACAGCATTCAAATCTACACCGAGCTGTCCAAGATCATTGGCATAGCATATGTGAACAGTGACGGTGGCTGTCCTTAAAGGGGTTATATCCATCATTTCAAGTTATTTCGGTACCTTCTATGAGACATGTTGACCAGTATTCAAAAGCATTTCACCCTGGAGTGACTGGGAAAGTAGCCTGGAGCACTTTCAAAGGATCTGCTTAACAATTTCTGGCTATGCTGCTATACACTGCTTTTAAATTAGAAGGAAATGTATATTCACACTCCCATTTGCTGAACAGGAAAGCTGTGGATGTATCTATCTGTACATTTGTTTCTTCTATAGTTTAGCACCTACTCACATACTTGTTATCTAGGTACGTGCGCGCACACACACACACACACAACATAATTGTGCCATCAGTATATCCTTTTCAATTTTCCCAAACCTAAGATAGCAAAAGAAAACTTACCACACAGATAGGAAGTCCAAGACAAGAAAGATCCAACCTTTGTTTTGATGCAAAAGGAAGCCCAAATTCTTCAAGGTGCACTCTTGTTCATCCGCAATGGGGTTACTTTTTTAATATGTGTCAGGTTTTGGTAGAAATTAGTGGCTGGTAGGTGGCTGTAGGCTCAAAACCACCTCCTGATTCAACTAAGTCTCTTCCTCGCTGTCACACTCTCTTCTTTTTGGCTGCTGGTTTACTAATGTTGAAAGAGCAGCAGGTGTTGTTGTACAGGCAGGGATATCTCTCGGCTTGATTTTTTACCAGGCTTCTGTGCAAATCCTTTTCTGGTCTGTGGACCAGATAATAGGATAAGTCTGTGATGATGAAGTATGGGTCGATGCCTCTTGAATGAAAATGTATCCCAGAGTTGGATTTCCAGTGCAAGAAATGAAGGTATTCACTGAGATATCACTCTCGTGGAAATTTCAGGTGTCTCTTCCTCTGTTGGTTTTTTTCCTCAAACAGGAAAAACCAAGGCAGTTGCTCCAGCTCTAAAGTTTATTTCATCCCAAAATGTCTTTATCACCCTGTTTTCCCTTCTTGGGGTATCAAGGTTTTTCCTCAGGAGTCCGACAAGTTTTGAGTCTCTCTCGCTCTTTTTCGTCCTGTCGCCTCTGATGTGGTTTTCTCATCCAGTGGCCAAAAGTGTTGAACCACAGCTGTCAGACCACAGTCCTCATACAGGTCACTGCCCACTTCCTCTTCCTGTTATTGTGGTCAGTTTTCCTCGCTGGTGCTCCCTGCTACCGCTCCTTTTCCTGTCCTGGAGGGGGAAACGATGGAGAGGTATGGGATTGGTGGAAAGACAGAAAAAAGAAAGAGGCAGAGAAGCAGTGAGGGAGCGCATATGTCAAAACAGCTCAAAGACGCTCGGAGAGGCAGAGAAAGCAGCCGGCTCATGTTCATGAAGCAGATGGAGTGAGTGTGTGAGAGTGAAGAAGGGAGGGAGGGTGATGCAGAATAAGGTGAGAGAGGCGTTACTTCTGAGTCCTTCTGAGAGAGAGAGAGACAGAGACAGAGAGTGGGGGGGGGTGGATTTATTATTCATGTGTGTGAGATAAGGATTAAGTTAAACAGGTTATTGGGGATAATCCGTAGAGATTTCCCCACATGAGGCTAGTAAATATTTCAGAGGGCTGACTTCAGCGGATGAGTGTGTGTGAGAGAGAGAGAGATCTCTTTTAAATGAGATGAGTCGGACGCCCCGCCACACACACACACACACACACACACAGTCCATCTATCTCAGCCCCCTCCTCTTCTCTTCAGGGGGAGAGTCAGCCGTCAGTAATTTGGCGAATTGGACAGGAAAGCCGGCTGTGTGTTTTTAAATGAAACCTCTCCTGTGGCTACAGCAGTCCCACTCCCTCTCTCTCTCTCTCTCTCTCTCTCTCTCTCTCTGTCTTCTCACTTTCTCTGTTTGCTCTGTTCGCGCTCTTGTTATTTGCAGTTGCCGTTCCACTCTACATGCAATATTTTCATTACAGCTGGGAATAGTACTGCCTAACAACAGGACAAAAGTCAACATTTACTTTAAATCATTTTCCCCTATCACAGTAGCTGTATAGTATCTTTCAGTGGTGTGATTTGTTCTACAAACTGAAAGACAAAAGCGTTGTCACTGTTTATCAAAACCATTACAAATGGTCTTTCCAAAAAAGAATCATGATCAATCTCCTCTATGGTTAAGGAACAGTTTAAGCCCCTAAAACTACTTGGTTAAAGGTAACTTTTAGTCAGGAGTTCTTGACAACTGATGCCGCTAACGATGTTTTTACGAGTACCTATTTAGTTTGTTTTGTGAACGTGCTCAAGGACGCAGGGTCGTCTTGCAATTACGCAAATGCAATAAGCTGGCTAATGACATACTTGCAAGCTCACATTCATGGTAGAATATTTTTTTGTACGCCATGGAAAGTTTTCAGGGTTGTAACATCCTGCCTCTTGCGATTATAAACTGCCGTTCAGTGTCTATTACAGTAGTCAAACCAGTCTTCTTGAATTGTATTTTATCACCTCATGGTACCTTATTTCTGTCTGTTCACTTGTATTTTTTTCTTTGTTTCCCCAGTGAACTACACTTTTCCTAAGTCTCATCTTGTTTTTGACAAAGAACTAACATCTAACTTCAGCAAAAATCTTTCACTGTCTGAAAGTGTGATTGTGTGTGTGTGTGTGTGTGTGTGTGTGTGTGTGTAAAACTGTCATTTTAGACAGATAAGGGAGAGACTATAGTGACTGTGATGACAGTTACACACTAAAGAGACCGAAAAGGCCTGAGGGACAGTGACTGAAAATGAACTGCTTAAATATTTCACCAACATTATTCTACTCCGTATTTACAATACTATAATTACTACTCTGAGTTATGTATTTGTATCTAGATTACAAGTGATACGTATTGTACATGATACTTAACGTAAACCACTTTGAGGTTTATATTATTTTTTGAAAACCATGACCTTTAAATTTAGTTAATTTTTATCGCGTTAAATTGGGTAGAGACAGTGATGTACATATGCAGAGAAAATGAACAAGTAAGGAAATATCAAAGAGAAAGAGTTTGTCCTCATGTCTGTTGTCTGTTTTCTTTCAGTAAAACAAGGCGACGTGTACAAGAGTGACAGTTGTCCCGCCAAGAAAAAAACAAAACGTCACAAATTTGATGGAAACTCTCTTGTTTACACATCTCATTTCCTCTCCCCCTCTGTGTCTCTCTGTCATTCTGTCTTTTAAAAAATCCTCATGCTCTTGGCCTACTTTCCTAAAAAACACTTTGGCACTAAAAATTGCATCCTCGCTCCACACATGTAAGGAAACGGGTGATATTCCCCCACTGGTGGTTTGACTAGAAGCAGACCCCTGGGATCTGAATATCAAGGACTGGAGGACTGAGAGAGAGACAGACAGAAAGAGGCAAATGTCTAGCATGACAGATTTGTTTTACAGTGTTATATCTGCCTGAAGGGGCCCCTTTCATCATCAACACCTACAATGCAGAATATTCAGAGGGTAGAGAAAACATGAAATAACTCAATAAAGATGGGTCATCCTGGGGTGAAGCCCAGTTAGTTGTCTCATGTTGCTCTAAAAATACACATATCAAAGTGCTAATAAAGGCTGCTAACTGGTAATATGATGGAGCTTTCAATCTTCAGATTTAAAGTCTACAAGGTTATTTTGTCTGTACATCTGGTAGTGCTTCTAATTTTAAAGGGGCAGTTTATCTAAATAACAACAAACATGCTTTCCCCACTCACCAAAACAGTGGTTGTAAATTGCATTTAATTAATGGCGCACTGAAAACTAAACATCAAAGTATCTTTCCAGAAACAATACCCCAATTAGTCAGGATAGTCCACACACTCTACAGTGAACAGTGTACAGTGTTTTGGGGATAGTTTTTTCAAATGTCAGTTTTTAATGCTTTGAGTGCCACTGACCTTGGAGTGAAGGGACCGTTTGATGTCACAAAGCTTTTATCTTAGATGAACACCCTAAAATTTATAATTCTAATGGTACATCGAATTGTCCACTCACTGTCAAGAAACTGTAGTACAAGGTACAAGAAGAGGTCCAATTTTCGTTCTTTTTAATGAATGGAAATTATAAAAACCATGTTGATACAGTAAGGAAAAACCAAGCATTTTTGTAACATTATGTTGGTTTTTGTCTACATGCTAAACTGTTCAAATGTCAACAGTTGCAGATTTTCACACATTTTCCACTTTATTTGCAGTGTAAAAAATAAAGAACCGTTATTAAAACTCAGTTTCTATAGTATAGCTTTACTTTGTTAAAAGTAAGAAGAGCAGCATCAAACTGACTTGGTGAGTTTCTCCTTTTAATCATACATTTTCCCTTCATATTTACTTTTCTCTTTTTTGTTTTTTGACAATTAGAAATAAATTTCTACCTTCTTCAAGCATTAATTACAGTGTTTTTGTTGTCCCTTCATCTTTTCGTCAAACATGCTAACTCCATGTTACCTTTCATTGCAACAATTAGGCTACCATTCCACTCATTGTTATCTGTGTATCTGTGCACATACTTGTGTTATTAAAAGAGCAGTAGACTGCATTTGTAAAATCTGATACTCTGTTGGTATTATGCCTAATTATCACATAGCGCTTTAAAAGACCACATCACATTTCTGCAGTATCTCAATCAATTCCCCATACTAAAAGACAGCATCTTCTTCCTCCCATAATACTTTATCTGATGAGACTGTAGAACAATAGCAAGAAAAGCTGCAGTTTTCCTGGTTTCAAAATCTCACATTCTTATCTGGCAAAGAGAATTATATCAGAATTATATCACATCGTGAGGCTAAAATGAGTCTTTCTTGCTGCCATTTGGCCGGTGCTTGCATCATCACATGTAGAATTTGGGGTGGGGAACAGACCCTGCCTACTAGATACAGAGTATTGACAAGTGCAGTGGAATATTTAGGCAAGCCATATGACAAAGACAGACATAAGGATGAAAAACTGAAGTGGTCCAGACAAGGCGCCAAAATCCTCCATGTGGCCTTAATAAATCATTTGATCCACATCAACATGCTAACATGTAGCCTATTGAGAGCACAATATTTACTTATAGAAACCCCCAATAAAAAAAAAAGTTATCCAAGGGAAATTAAAATATTTAATTATACAAATCAAAAGGAAAAGGATAAATAAATGACTAGAGACTGCTTCCTTTGAATGTGTTGCTCTTCAGTTGAATGCCTCTTTTTAAACATCTACAGGCCACCTAAATGTTTTGCAAACCTGTTTGATGACTTTGCTGAACTGTTGTCTATCATGTGCATTGACTTTGACTGTGTAGTTCTGGTTGGAACTGAAATCCTCCTCCTGCTGCCTTGATATTCTATCTACAGGCTTTATTAACTGCATGGCATCAGAGTTTCTGCAAATATACTTTTTATATAAAATATACACTTTTCTTCACTATTTCCAAAAGGCTCTTCTAACTGCAGTTATTAAAAAGTCTGGACAACTCACTATTGGACAATTACAGGCCCATATCAAACCTCTCTACTTAAAGCAAAATGAAACATCTGAACACCTTCCAGGCACTAAACAATTATTTTGATGTTTTCCAATCAGGATTTTGATCAAACCACAGCACTGAGACTGCTCTTGTTAAGGTCTTGAATGACATCCACTTAAACACAAACAGTGAAAAAGATTTCACTTTTAGTTTGATTAGATCTCAGTGCTGCATTCGGCATATATTACAAGAGAGGCTAGAAAACTGTGTGGGACTTTCTGGAAAGGGGCTGAACTGGTTTTATTCCTATTTTAATGAAAGGGACAACTTTGTTTCGATCGATAACTCCAGATTATATAACACAACAAAACATCTCATAATTATTAAAGTGACACATATCACATCATCAGGTGACTATGGTACCATATAAGCACTGAGTAAGTTCATTCATCAACAAATCATATTCGGGATATATGACAAATACCATGAGGGAATAGCGACACAGCAAGCAATGTAACTAATGTTAGCTAAGTAGTGGGTTAGCTAACTGTCACTAGCTGTGAAGTTAACATGTACAGAGAAGGAGACGCTACCCAGAGCCAGGCAACCAGCTCCTGCTACTATAGCTAACATCACAGCAACTCAGTTCGAGCCACTTTGTTTTCCATTTACAGAGATGACAAAAAGACATGTATTGGATTAGAATTTCATACCCCACCCTTTTAAACAAAGATAAAAACTGAAATAACGGTTTTTGGAGCAGAAGAAGATCGATTATAAGTCACTGCTCAGCTTCAGACGTTAAACACCACAAATCAAACCAGATCTGGGTGTGGTCATGGACTAAATTTCAAATAGCCACAATAAACACTTACAAAATCAGCCTAATATAGCCATAAGAATATATGTAGAATAAAAGACTTATGTCTCAGCAGGCTTTAGAAAAACTTGCACTCATGCGTTTATCCTCATTATGTTTGACTACTGTAACTCTGTCTTTACATGTCAATCAGAAACTGCAGCTGATTCAGAACACTGCTGCTAGAGTCCTCACTAAGATCGTAGAACTGAGCCATACTATTCAGCAACCCTCTGCCTACCCAATCTCACCTGATCTCACTCACTCCTAATCAATGGTCTACTTTATAAGCTCCACCCATTCCCTTTGTTCTGGCTGGCAGCAACACAAACCACACGTGAGGGCCCTCCATCTCTGTGATCCAGATGTAGACTTACACCTTTGGTTGTGTGTGATGAAAAAAAAAACATAACCGTCAAGCCTCATCATCTCCTATTGCTCTTAATGTGTGCATAATGGCAACAAATGGCTTAAACAGAAACATTTGTCCCTCCTACATTCTTATCCATGTACCATGGTGATCCTATCCTAATCCTATAGAAAGATTTTACAAAGATCTTTACACAGATTTCCTGTTTGTCAAATAACGGACTTTAAAATGCTATTGTTGATTTATAACGCACTGAATGGTTTAAAGCCAAAATACATCTGTGATCTGCTGCTCCGCTATGAACCGCCCAGACCTCTCATCTAGGAAAAGTCTACTTTCTGTCCCCACGGTCAGAAGTACACATGGAAAAGCAGCATTCAGTTTTTATGCACCACATATCAGGAACACACTCCCAGAAAACTCTCAGCTCTTTTAAATCAGGGCTTAAGACTTTTCTGTGTGCAACTGCCTTTTATTAAATTAAATGTGGGGCTGTTTATTCAGATCTAGCACTGCACTGTAAATGCACTGTAATTTTTTATCAGAATCAGCTTTACTGGCCAAGTATGTGTACATGTACAAGGAATTAGACTGTTTTTTTATTGCTCTCAATGTACTTAGAGAAATATACAGCTAAGGACAAGGACAACAAAGCTGAACAAAAACAGGTAAAGTAATAGACTGTAATTTTTTTTCTCTCATTTTTATCTTAATGTCTTTTACGTCTAATATAAAGCACTTTGAATTGCCTTGTTGTTGAAAGGTGCGACACTGTGCAAATACACTTGCCTTGTCTTGCCTAGATTCTACTTCATGAATCCAAGGTTAAATGTATTATTACAAGGACCTGGTTGGGTAAATGGGTTTGTAAATGCATAACATGCATTTAAACTAAATTTAAAAATTCTGTCACAGATAACAATTTTAACATGTAAGACTCTTATATCTTATTAGAAATAGGGAGGAGCAGCTTCACTTCAGAATACTCTCCTCCCACCTGATATGCCTAAGAACAATGGTTTCCCTGCTTATTACTGCACAAGCCTATCACTAAATAAATTCAGTATACCTGTAGCATGATTCATTAGTCACACTGCAACACATGTTAATAGCCACACCATCACGTAAAAGGCTGTTAGAAATTGCTTTATGTAAATGTCAGTCTGTACATTTCAGCACAGTGATTGAAATGGTTTAAAGCTTTACAGACTTCCTCACTGTGTTGTGGCATCATTTCCAGTTTCACATACTGGGATTTTATATCAAATTCAAAACAGACACAGCTGTATTGAAATATCCAATCTCATGCATGTGATTAGAGGACCCATCACGTTGTTAGAGTGTGCTTGTATTCCACACGGGAAATGGAAGCTAGGATAATTAGCTTCCACTTTCAGATTGCTAAGGTTAGCACTGATTCCCACTAGATGTTAAATTTTTTTAGCTAGCTTTAGCTGTCTGTGCTTTAATGGGTCCATTTGTGGTGATGGAAAATGATGGAAATTCGAGACTGTCCTCCCAAGAGAAATAAAAGCATCAGTCGGTTCAGCAAGTGCCTCAAAACTACATACGTTTTATTATAACCTTGACAATGAAGCTCCTCTAACCTTAATAAAGTGTTTTTCAACCCAAACCAAACAATATTTCCCGAACCATCATTGTTGTGCCTAAACCTAATAGACTTATTTTTTCACATTGATTTGTAACGCTTCTGGGAGGCACAGACAAATTCATTAAAAAACAAATTTGCATTGTCCAAAATATATTTATGAATTGTCACCTGCCAGCTGAATTTTGTTTCCCTCTATATAAATACAGACATTTCACCATAAATGGGAGCAGAAACTGTCTCCAGAATGCAGGAAATTAAGTGTTTAATGCTCCAATTTTCTGGGGAGGACCAAACTTGCTGCTCATATTTCAGCATATCTTATTTTTTCAAACTAGTGTTACAAATTGTCTAGTCTTCTTGTGCATAGTCACTTCTTGTGACCCAAGTGTATCACCACACCCTGAATCTGAACCCTTATGTCCCCATCACTTTTCAACACAATGTGACGCCCTTGGACAAACATCATATTTTGCTGTTTCACTGGGAGGACTTACAGCAACAAGCAAGGCCAGATTAGTACCCCTAGGGGCTCCTGGGCACTGAAGCTTCCCCATTCCTAACACCCACACTCTTGATAACAAAGCTATTGACATCCAGCAAACTATAGGCACCTGATAGAACCTTTGCCCCACCAGACAGACTCCACGAACACGCACAGACACACACACACAATGCTCAGGCCCACCTTAATCAGGCTATTTTAACTTCCAGCCAAGATAGCATGTCAAATCACACACATATTGGTGAAAAGTTGAATGATTGGTCCAGCTGAGCGGGCAGCAAGTCTGCCTGTCCAGTTCAATAAACCAAGTACTGCCATCTCAATCACAAATCACAGTACAATTATAAAATAAATTAATCTCAAGGCATTGTATGGCTCAAGACTATGGCAAAATAGTGTTCACTGAAAATTACCCAAGCAGAAAGCACACTAATAATTCTGACACATGACTGACTGAAGATACAACGTCATACCACAACACTGCTGGGTGCAGTTTGCAAAAGAACTGTCACTAAGTGAGCTGGGTAACTTCATACACTCCAAAAGCCAACATATACTGCACTTGACAAACTAACTCTTACTCAGGTTTATGGCAGTTATCACACCATAATGACGCAATACACATGTTATGCAAACAGCATATAAACTCAGCAAAAAATATTCACAGATAGCATAACAGGTCTCACCTTTAGAAGTTCTTATGTTCTTGTCTTTTTCTTCGCACAGTGGCCGATCAAGTCCTCAAAGTCCAGCTAGCAACAAGCAAAGCTATATATGTTTTTGGTGGACGGTAACTATGTAATAATAATATCATAGCATGTCTTTCCTCGTTACCCCTCTGTGATGCTGGACAGTTAGCCGCCAGATTCTGAAAGGCTGAAATGCCTTTGAGATGCTCTCTGTAATCAATCCATAGTGCAGATGATGGTGCCTGCCACTGCCGTTGAGCCTGAGGTGTAGTTACCTCGTTCTGTTTGCTGACCAGCGTCCTCTCTGTCTTTTTCCGTTTCTTTGCTAAAGTTAGCTAACGTTAACTTACTGAGGCTGAGCGTAGCTGGTAGAGTAGACGATACTTCCAAGCTAACACTGGCTAGCTTGACATCCTCCTCTTCATTTCTTGCTTTTTTGAGCTACTTATTAGGGACATTTTTTATTGCAGCTACTTCTTTCTGCTCCTTATCTATTTTTTTATTACTCTTAACAGCTTCGCTGGGCTTTCCGTTGCTACCGCTTCCATTTCCACAAACACTAACGTTACACTCGCAGATACAAGCTATCTGACCATGGGTCAGTTACAAATTAATTCTACCATTTTTATCTCAACTTGTTCTAGAGTAACTAGCCCGTTATCATCCCAGGGAGTCAAAGCTTCAGTATTTCACGCAGTACCCTTCAGCGTCTATGAGACACCCTGGGCTTTCAACTAACTCCAATGTAAACCATCCACAGCAAGTACTTTTGATGCCTAAACCTAATCAAACTGAGACCATTTCGCAACATTAACCACATGTTAAAAATATGGAATGAGAATGTGTTGGAGTAACATACAAAGACGCAGGGAGTGATCAAACAGATGAGGCTAAGCAACAGCTAACAATCCTCATAGATACCTCTGTAATTCCTATGTCATTTTCTTTTTACTCATAGCTAAAATGACACAGAACAAAATGGAGAAATAGAAACCAACTTGTAAACTTTTCTTCTTTCGGTGAAGTTGTATATTGACTTGATGACCTGGTCAACAGATGCCTTAAAGATGTTACTGCCAGGATGTACCATCCTCAAGATGCAAATTCCACAACAGAGCCTAACAGAACAGATTTAGGCTGTTCTGCCTGGCTGCCTCAGGCAAACTGTGTAGGTGTCCTGCTTCATCCCACCAAACAATTTAATATTTTTAACACATCCTACTGAGTTGCATATGTATGATTTGGTGTTTGTTTTGTTGTCTAAAAAGCAGAACCATCCAGCTGTCCCTGCTGTCAGTCCGCTCTCTATGTGAGTTATGTATCTCTAAAGCTCTTCACCTGTCCTTGGCTAATGTAAGTATATTGTCTGATTTTGCTAAAGTATGTTTGCCAGAGGGTGGCACGGTGCAGTGGTTAGCATTGTTGCCTCACAGCAACAAGGTTGTGGGTTCTAACCCCGGTTGCCCCGGGCCTTCTGCGTGGAGTTTGCATGTTCTCCCCGTGTCTACATGGGTTCTCTCCAGGTGCTCCGGCTTCCTCCCACCATCCAAAGACACGTGGACTAGGTTGATTGGTGACCTTAAATTCACCTTAGGTGAGTGTGACTGGTTGTTTGTCTGTGTGGCCCTGCGATGGACTGGCGACCCCTGCGACCCTGTACGCAGGAGAAGCAGTTGACAATGGATGGATGTTTGCCAGAGACTATAAAATTAAAGAAATGTAGTTTCAACTAAGATTCAACATCGGCCTGCAGTTAAAGTCTCCTGCTTTCTTTTAATCAGTTGACTATGGGCAATTACTCTTTAAGTTAAACCAACCAGATTGTGTTACGATCTCCATGAGCCAATCATGTCAATGCTGTCAAACTTTAAATGTGGTCCCCTCTCTGCTGCTGTCACTTGTCATTTCAGTCCGAATTGTGGCGACCCTCCTCCACCCCATTCACCTGCATTTCATCACTTCCAGCGCCCGGTCTGAGCTCACTAGAAGCCTGCTCCTCTGCTCATCCAGATCTCAGCCATTCTCTTCATCCCTTCACGACCTCCACCAGTGTCTACACTCTATCAGGGGGGTATCCTACTTCACCATCCATGACATCGCGATGGGATCTAATCGCCAGACTATTCACGTCAATAAAATGATTTCTTCACTCTTAATGAAGTCTCTTCTGATTGAACTGTTGCCGTCTGTATTTTTACTTTACGTTTTCTGTTAAGCTACGGTATCTTATTTGGGTCTCTTTAAATCAATAAATTACAAATTACCTTGATATTTAAAAGTAAGCACATATGACAGCTCTGTCTGGTGGGTGGTTTTATTTATCACATCAAATATAAATAAAACCAGGAATAAACCAAATTTTCTGATGCAGCTGATAAGACACAGTAAGCGTTGTTTTGTATTCTATAGGCTACATAATTTTAAATTTGTCGTACACGTCTGATGCATACAGAGCATTTTGAAAATGTTGTGAAAATGAAGTCATGGCAAACAAAGAAAAATGCATAACTCTCCAATGACCTCCATCAAAAAAAAAAAACGTCGTTTCAGTTTTC
Source organism: Micropterus salmoides (assembly GCF_014851395.1). Lineage (NCBI taxonomy): Eukaryota > Metazoa > Chordata > Actinopteri > Centrarchiformes > Centrarchidae > Micropterus > Micropterus salmoides. The sequence goes on from NW_024041373.1 coordinate 25,245,405, forward strand.
ACCAGCTTGAATTGTTACGACAAACAGATCCGAAGAGATGGGACATTAACCCCTACTGTGTGCATGTGAGTGTGAATACTTTTGTGTGACTATAGAATGTTTGCTTATGTGTGTGTACCAGTCTGTGTGTGTGTGTGTGTGTGTGTTGTGTAAATAGACAAAGATCCCCGAGGACAAATGATGAAGAAATGATATCTTGTGAAGTGTGCCCTTTAAAAATAGCAGGGTCGCTGTCAACATTACTTGGCTCTGGATGAGCTCTCTGTTTCTGTGTGTGTACACTCCTACATGCCACCATGATCTGTGTGTGTGTGTGTGTGTGCATGTGTGTGTGAGTGTGTGAGTGCTAATAAACATGTGAGTAAGCATAGAGGTAAGGGGTGCATTTAACCAGAGCTCCTTGACTGATGTAAATGGTAATGTGAAATACTGCCTCGGGGTGACACAGAGAGAAAGAGAGAGAGAGAGAGAGAGTGAAAGATAGAGGGTTGGGGGGTAGTAAAAGAGGAAGATGATGAAACAAAGAGAGTATAAAACAAATATTAGAAGCATTTTCATGTACAATATGTAAAATGTAATGTAATAATAATAATAATAATCTTTATTTGTAGAACACTTTTCAAAAACAAGTTACAAAGTGCTTTAACAAGTGTAAAGACAATAATACCCAAAAGACAATAATACAAAAACAATACAAGATAAAAGCATGAAAACATTGAAAAGACTAAAATACACGTTTAAGATAAATATAAAATTAGTTAAATAGAATAAAATAAAAGGGATAAAATAAAGTCAAATAAGATCTGGAAAGGCTCTCCTATAAAAGTATGTTTTAAGAAGGGACTTAAAAGAATGTACCTCCTCTATAATCTGATCTCCTTACATTTTTCCACATTGTGCCTCTTATTTAAGGCATACTTTTTAATTTGCAATAGTAAAGCATTGCAGTTGAAATACATTGGTATTTGTAATACCATTTCACTACTGTTAAATGAAAATTAAAGAAAACATGCTTCTTTTCCTACGCTAATAATCAGACTTTTAAATTGCCATGTACAGTACTTACCACCTCTTTATTGACTCAGTGTTGTTGTTTATAACATTTTGTGGAGGCAGGCAATGATTTTGCTCTTACATTTCACCAATCACTGATGTATTCAACTGCTATGAAATAATTTTCAGTCAGCACTAAAGGTATCAGTATGCTTAAAACAAAGTGCTTTTCGTAGAAACATATTGAATTTTCAGAAAGAGGCAATTTGGCCACACGCACTCAGCAATTGGAAAATGCATTGACTCAGTAGGTACCACAGAGACAAAAGGCAGTAGAGAAGGAAACACAAGCATCTGGCATAAATGATGGACGTGGCTCAACTTTTGCAGCAACACAATGTCATCCAGCAAAGAAAAGCATTGGCTAATCAAATACATCCTGTCAAAAGGACACATTCCTGGTTGATTAATTTGTAATGTGAATGCCATATTGTTTACTGTTCAAAGATAAAATGATTGGCATCAAATAACTTTCCAGAACAGCTAAATCCTGTCTGTGAACATTATACACCATTGTGCAAAGTTTTCAGAAAAATGGATAATCTACAAAAAGGTGTCATGATAAAGGAAGGAGTGCTGTTAATGTGTTTTTCACAGCAGCTATTTTGACATATCATAGAAGGTGAAATGCAGATGTAATTAACAACAGTGATGATGGCTGAATTTAATTTTGGTGATCCAATTCCAGTGTTGGTATTATGCATGCAAATTACACATATGTTTTACACGCTATGACATATCAAAATGTCTACAGTGAAAATGGGCATCGATTCAAAGATGTGGAAACAAGCTAGTGCTTTTGCTGTTATCTTCCATCTAATAGTTGTTAAGATATTTAAGTGGACCAAAGTGGTGGACCAAGAGACCTACATTTGCCATCCACGCTGTTGCTTGTTTAACTGACGCAGATAAATGAAGGTTAAAAGTTATAAGATTTAATTTGAAAGGAGTAGGTATCGAACATTCAAGAGAAATATGGCGGTAAAGAGGTATGGAGGGAAAGTGAGAAGAGGGGGGACGAGAAGGATAGAGAAAACTCTCTCTGTTACACACATGCATACACACACACACACACTCAAAAATCATATAAAACACACCCATTAAATTCCAGAGATAACGACCTACAAATTTCTCCCAAAACGGGCTCTCCACCCCGCTGTCTCATCTCGTTTCACTCCCCCATCTCTCCTTGTCTCTCCAACCTGTCTTTTTCTTATTGCTCCTGTCTTTCATCACTCCCTCTGCTCTGTGGCCGAAACCTATCAGAGGTTGAATCAATGACGAGATGTCTGAGGGTGTCTGTGTGTCTTTGGGTGCACGTGTGTGTGTGTATCTGAGTGAGAGAAAATATGTATTTGCCTTTGCACATTGTGAAAATGAATGTTTGTATGTGTGTTTCTTCCTCATTATGGTGAGATGTTGTGATTTTGTGGTTTAATGTGCTCTGCCTAGCTCTCATCTCAGTATTTCATATATCACAAAGTGTGAAAAAAACACATTAACGTGTGTGTGTGTGTGTGTGTGTGTGTGTGTGTGTGTGTGTGTGTGTGTGTGTGTCTTTGAGGATGCTAACTAGTGGATGCTAAATAATGCAGCGTTCTGCCGAATGCCTCTCCTCCCCAACAACATCCCCATTAGTGATTCGGGGTTTGAAAATGTTAATGCTTTTAACACAGTCACTCCTCATTCACATCAAACTGGAGAAAATAGCAGGACTGGAGAGGCTCGCACATACAGTATACACAAACATGTACAGAGGCAGAACAAGATAGGTCGTACCAAACCACAGTACACGCATAGAGAGACACAGACATGCAAAGCTACTCACAGTAACATAGAAACTGACACATACATGCTAACATGTAAGTCACACACAGCTGGCCGAAAAAGAGGTTTTAAAGAACTGTGCTTATTTTTATTTGTTATTTATTATTCAATACGGTTTGATCAAATGGCCTTTTTGCTGTTTTCTACTGAATGTTTGTGTTGTAAACTATCTTAACTTGTATGCTTACAGACACTGACACTTGAGATAATTTCATGGTAAAATAGATTTTGCTGGCTATCATAGAGGTTAGAAGAGCTGTGCATGTGACCTGGAAGGTCTTCAAGTTGAAGCTAAAGAAGCAGTCCTTCCCTCAGCAGTGTGACTCCACTGTTGGCAGGAGAGAGGAAATAGAAAAGCATGTGCTTCCTCTGATACGCACAATGTCTTCAGCCACCTCTCTTCACCTGCTACTGTGGAGGGCATAACATGAGTAGCGATCCAAGATCCCACCGAGCTGTAGTGGGGAATAGATTAGCAACAAGGATGTGGTCCCTCAGTGACTTCCCACATTCAAACACTGCCAACAAATCAGATAAGGCAAGGAATCCGGTTAATGACTTTACGACACAGAAACAAAAAGAGGGAACTGTTCTTCTAGTGAACATGGATGTATGAAGAGATTTGGATTTGACACAGCGAGTCAATCTTGCTGCTAAACAATCACCTGTGTGCTGACTGATTTTGTTCTGTTTGTTTCTTTGTGTTTTACACCCATGCATTTCACTCACACATACACTTCATACATACTGATACCTGCAATTGTATATTTTGCTTAATTTACTTGCCAGGTTGTGACAGGCCCAAAAAAACTTTCGCTATAGACCCCCATTCATTGAATGACAAACAAGGTCAATTTTTACTCACGAAAGGTAAATATTTCCAAGAAAAGCAGTTTTTCTGTTTCCTTTCATCATAAAGTCTATGGGACATGGACGTTAGGCCTAACGTGGTCCTAAACTCCCCCAAATAATAATAAGAAAAATTATTATTAGATTTTTATTTTTTTTACAATGCAAGAATATTGATAAATACTACAGAATACTACAAATATAATTAGTATTTATTGTCTTAAAATAATCATTCCGGTTGTTTACTCTGCTTCAGAATAAAAATAATCCCTACTTTCATCAGGCACTAGGACCCTGGGGGAGGCTGCACTTCACCACTGCTCTACCAAGCTGCCGAGCAATGTTACTACACACAGAGTGACAGACATGGTGAAGAAAGATTGAATCAGCGTACTGAGTGATACCAAGTGAAACTTTAAGTTGTTGTTATTGACTGTTACTTTCTGAATTTAAGCTACGTTTACTTGAGGTAAAGGAAAGAGGATATTTTAGTTGGCTATGGAAAACACTAGTGTTGGTAGTGTGAACGCCATTAATATTACCTATGTTGTTTACAATGAAAATTAAATGTCAAGTGTCACTGTTAATGCTTTTGTACCAGTATATTCTTCAGTTAATTTACCAGATGCAGGTCAGTAGTGGTCTACAGGTCTAAGGAAAGGTGTTTTGTTTTCTTCTAACAGGCATTTGTTGGCAGATATAGGCACCAAAGCAGAGCCTAAACTAAATTATTTCATGATATTCATTATATTTGCTATATTCTGTTCGGGGAGTAAGAACGGGTTGAATATGTCTGTCGCTTTTTAATTGTTAACATCTTGGCTTCTTCACTGGTTGTTGACATAAGTGTAATTTTAATACAGTAAAGGATGTGAGGGCAAAGATTTTGCAAGTGCAAGTTATGCATACCCTGGTGGCTAAGCCCCCCGTCTTTCAATCCTAGTGACGTCCCTGCTATGGGCCAAGCAGTCGGAAACAGGGACACCAAGAAGAAGAAATTAGCTTTTTTGGCATAAGTCCTGTATGAGTAATATTCACTGGAATGAATGGCTGCCTTATTGGATTCCGGTATCAGCTCCTATAGTACATTCAGTCCCCTTTCAGAGTTTTTTCCTAATGAAAACATTGTCTGTGTAACAGAAACCATATGGTTTATGGGAAACTCAGTCATAGTTTTGGAAATCAAGTAGTAATAATGGTGTGAGATGCCAACCATCCACCATGAATGTGCAGATGTTTAAAAATGATTTACTTTGCACTTGCAACATCTTACAGCTGCACCAGTGAGCAGCGCAGCTTTGTTTACAGGCAAAGGGAGGGATGCTCGACTTCTAAAATGAGGCAATAGAAAACCAACTCACATTGCAGCATAGAGCATTAAAATTCAGAACCGTGAAACTGGCATTCATTTTATTTCCCCTTGTTTGAATTTTGGGCAGTGCTCAGCAAACAAGGTGAAAAGAATGAGCTCCCGATTTTGGATTTTAAAAAAAAGTGACAGTGAAAGACTTTATCTTTTCAAATGACTGAATTCAAATGAACTCACAATGCAACAGAAAATGTGTTCAGTTTAAACTGCCTGAGGCAGAAAGGGAGAAATAAACATGCTCTGCACGCTTCCTTTTGTTATTCCTCTTTTTCTTTTTGGTTTGAAAACGGAGCATCTTTAGAGGAGTTCTACATCTGTGTGACATTTGAGATTTATAGAGAAAACAATATTGTATGTTTTCATTGCTTCAAATACAGTATTTCATTTTTTAACATCCACACTATATTATAACTATGATTGCTTTGTCTTATTTTATATTCACAGATCCTTTGTGTGTATTCTCTCCTACCTCACTGTTCAACTTCTTCAAATATCTTGTTGATTTATTTATTCTGTGGTTAATAATTTCTCTACAGGCACGGGGCTGTTGTAGTTTCTGCTATCTAGGAACCATTTTGTGTTGTTGAAATGACTGTATGTACCTCTGCATTAGAATGTCTACTAAATGTGTTCAAAGGTAAAAATGTAAATTATTTCATTTTCAAGGTCACCATACTGTGAGATTTTCTTTCACACCCAGTCATGCAGCTGTGATATGCAGAGCATCAAGGTTAAACTGTTTTGATGTTTTCAGTAGGTGATCTCCCTCTCTCCCTCTCTCTGATGATGCAACCTCTCCTCACTCCTTGCCAAACGGTGCTAACTAGTGCCCAGACTCCAGGACCGTCTCCCACTTGCCTTTTCTTGTTTTTTATTCTTTATTGCTGGGTTTTTTTTTTTTTTCACCCTGCATGCAATTCAAATGCCCTCCCTAGAAGCACACTGAGCACCAAGCAGGCCAAACAAATCTGACTGAGTTGTTTATCACAGGCACTTGAATGTCAACTTGGCAAAACCTGCAGCTATAGCTGTTGTGTGGAGAGGAATGAGGGTAATTACACAGACTGACAGACATAAACACACACAAAACGCTTGCAAGAGATGCAACAGTGCAATCAGAGACACAAGCGCACACAGTGTTTTTTTATAACAAATAGACCGAGGCGATGCTTTCATGTTGTCTCTTAGTTTACTGTATGATGAAGCCATTAACTGCCTTTCTCTCTACCTTTCTCTCTCTTTACTTTGTTTCTTTACCTCTTTTTTCCAATCCCTTGTTTCCTCATACCCTTCTGCCTTCTCTCTCTGTCTCTTCCCACCTATTTCTCTCTTTCCACCTCTCTCCCTTCCCCCCTTTTTCTCACTCTCTGGTTCAATGATTGGAGACTTCAAATTGCCACAGAATTTCATCATAAAACCCTACTTTGCTCTTACTGCCCTTGTTGCCTCCTGCCAAACACACAAAGATATGCAAGCACACACGCAAGCTCATACTAACATGCCACCAGAAACTATTATTCTGGGTAACCATCCACAAATTCATGTCAAAAACAATTAGAGAAAAAGGGGCTCAGAAAGAAAAGCAACAGACAGAAAATTGGAAGTTCCTTGTTTGCAAAAAGCGAAAATATATTTATTGAAGCGTCAAATGCACACAAATCAACAAAAGCACACAGAGCAGAGGAGGGAGATAAAGAATGGCTGGAACATAACATGCAAATAGGCAGGCAATGTGTTTTGAGCTCACTGCTCTCCCTCCGGCTGCAACTAAACACTTTTCACACAAACATGCATATACACGACCAAACTGACATGCAGGTACAATCACTAAATAGTCTAATTTTGGAATAGTCAACACCGGCTCCATACCTTTCACATAGCACAGCGAACTGCATATTGGCACAAACCCCCCGGAAAAAGGTAATGCGTCATGGCGTTTTTTGCATTCTTTTGAGCTTTTGGTATGTCTGCTGTATGCGGTGTGTTTTTGTTTGGCATCTGGCTTTGTGTTCTGCTTTCCCTGTCATGTTCTGGATACTGCTGGTGGGCGTGGTCGCTGGTGCTCCTGCCTGCTCACCAGGGCTCATCACTTCAATCAAGCACACCTGTTTCATATCCTGCTATCAACTCACCCATAAAAGCCAGACCAACCTTCCAATCCCACTGGATTGTTGTACCATTCAGTATGAGCACATGCCAGCCAAACTTAATGTTGAAATCTGAATCCTGTCTGACTTTTGACATACTAATTGTTAACTCGTCTTTTTCCCTGTCTCAACCGCAGAGTACCAGCCTGGACCTCGGACTCAGTTCAACTCACCTAAACCACGAGACCCAGAGCACAGGAACCCAGACCCCGTACTCCCAGGCCATCTGAGCATCTACCGCCCAGCCCACATCTCTTTGCACCCTTTTGAATAAATTCACCTTTGTTTGAACTGCTACTCTTGCGTTTGAGTTCTGGTCCCCGGTCCTGACACAATGTGACAGTGGATATAGAAAGACAGGGAGACCGCTTCACACCACATGCTGGAAACTCGGGTACACTCCCACTGCAATGTTACAGTAATATTTTTATTAACTTGAGGTTGAACTAATCCATGCCCGTTTGATGATAACGGTATATTTACTGGATTTAGCCAATGTGCTACACTGTTAGCTCGCCTGTCTGCTTTTCAGTAACTATCATTTCTATCTGTGTATCTTTCACCAGAGGCTCAATGTATATGTATTGGATGATAAGGAAACGGTTAGTGAGCTGGACTGAATATTACGAGATTGTGTCACACTTTATAACAGTTAGACCGCAGTAAGTAACTTTACTGTAGTGTTAATGGATGGCTCTTCTGTGGTGTTGTTGCCATTTTGTTGCAGTGTTGTGTATTATGTAGGTCACGTTAGTTACAGCAACTGAGAAGTGGAGAAGCTGTGTCCCTGTGTAAACCAAAATAAATCTAAATTGAATGTTATGATGCAAACGGCGGCAGGTCCGATTTGTTTTTTACAGTTACATCCTTTCTTACAAGTTAAATCAACACTTTGACGTAACACCGGTGGTACACAGGTGCTGTGTGATCTCCACTGGCTCCCCGTGGCCTCCAGAATCAGATTCAAGTTTCTAATGCTTGCTTACAGAGCGACTACTGGGTCTGCACCCATCTACCTAAACTCCACAATACAAGTTTACGTTCCTTGTCGGCCACTATGCTCCTCCAAAAAACGCCGTCTGGCTCTGCCATCCCTTCACACAAAGCAATCCCAGTCCCGGCTGTTCGCATCTGTGACACCACGACGGGGGAACGAGCTACCGCACGCCATCAGAGCAGGGGCATCCCTCTATAACTTCAAGAAGCTCTTGAAAACTCATCTCTTCCAAGAACACGTCCTCTTATAACACCTCTAACTCCTAACATCCAACATGCACTCCCTGTGCTCTTCTTCTTCTATCCCCTACAATTATCTTGTATTGATTGCACTTTTTGTTAACTCTAACTTCTTTCCCTAGGTAGTTACCCCATTGATGCGATATGTGCCATTAGCGCTTACTAGTATTTATTGTCAGTTGTAGATCTCATGCTGTATTTTATGTTCTGTTAATGAACGTATGTTAATGCAATGATGTGCGATACCACTTAATTCCTATACGATCCAATACCAAGTAATACCCAGGCTGGTATTGGTACCAATACCAATACTTTTTACATATTTTATTTCTACTTTAATGTGACCTCCCCCTTCCCATTTCTGTATTTATGAGAGAAATAAGGAGTTGGCTGTAGCCTTACCAATTCAAAATAATAGCTGCATAATGACAAGACATCAAACTACTGTCATATTCTTTAATTATAATAAAATATCCTGCTCAGAACTGCCGCTTCATAACATCATCCTATTACTGTGACAGACTTAATCTCAGATGTTTAGGTTTGCAGTGTTGCCAAAGTATTTCACTGTCTTTGCACACACAGAGCAACATTATTACCTTCACTGCTAAAATACAGCCAGACGTGACTGTTTTTACAGTCAGCCATAGTCAGTATTCAATCGCGGGAAATGTAAAGGGCTGCAGTGGCTCACTTTAGAGAAGTAGCAAGCGGAAGGAAAAGTAGTTCCTATCAACCAAGTATAATTAGACCATCCTGGTGACAGTAAGATAATTATGATAAAACACACAGTCACTCCAAATGACTGAGTTTAGATATTGATCCTTTTATATGAGTATTTGTAGTAGTTGGTATCAGAAATATCAATATTTTAGGATCGATCCGCCAAATTTGATCAACTGGCAGGTCTTTATTGTGAAAAATCATTTGGGATACAGGAAGTGGTCAGTGTTATGCCTCCAAAAGTGGATTGTTTATCCACAGAAGAGGATCTGAGTTACTGTAAATGAGTCACATTTTGAGTTTTTGTTAAAAAACTGCTCTTTTTTTTTTTTTCAGTGAACAATCTAGATCTCCTGGTCAAATCAATGATGAATCAATGAACATTCACCTTCCGGCACAAGTATTTCAGAAAAGTGTAATTATCATTTTTAATTTCATGGACTTTTTAGACAATTATACAGGTATCTCTACTATGAGTTATTGTCAAATTCTAACTCAGACATACGTCATAGTGACTTTATTCAACTAGTTGCATCAGTATATTTGGAATTTGTAGTAAATAGTAATGGCCAATGTGATATCAGTCAAATATTGTTATACTTTAGGGGGGTAATTAGAGGTGTGTATGTATTTTTGTGATCTTATTTTTAGAAGAATAGATCACATAAAACATCGGTCAGATTACAGTAGAATGGCTGGAATGTGTCCAGAAACGATGGCAATCTGGCTCTTAAGATATCTTTTACGTATCTCAGTGGCAGCCCTTACAGGAAGCTCCCTGAGAGTCCAAAACTAAAAGGGTTCATCCTCTGGGGAGCATAAATATGCTCAGTAGTTTCATGGAAATCTGCTTTGGACATTTGTACAAAATGGCTAGTTAGGGGACCGAGAGGGAAGTAATCTTCAGGAATTATGAATATCCACAGCAGATTTTGTGAAAAGCTGACTGAAAAGCTAAAACCTTTGGTCATTCAAATTCATGGGCGGATTGGCCACCTGGCAATTCTGGCCTGTGCCAGAAGGGCCGGACTATTTGTTTCAGTGTGGGCCGGTCAGATTGATATTAATATCAGTGTTCCCACACATCAGCTTTACTTCTACGACCAACTTTTTGATTTTATTTGTGCTATACAGGACTCCCTTGTAAAAGAGTGAGTGTCTCAATAGGACATTTCCTGTTTAAATAAAGGTTTATATATATATATATATAACTATATCTGGCGACCCATTTCAGCATTTTGCAGAGAAACACTGACAGAAATGATCATCTATTTCACAAGCACGGACCAGGTAAAGCAGCAGTGAACACTTTGGTGCAGGTGCAAATTTGGTTTCGGTTTCGATTGGATTCCTCATTAACAAGTCAATAGGGCCGATAAAGAGAAAGAAAGAGGTAGGGCAAGCCGCTGTGTTTGCAGCAGAAGGGGTATGATCCGCTTGTGTGTAAATATTAGAAATGAAGGCAATGACAGCAGAATTAAATAGGCTAGTGAGAAATGTTTTTATTCATGTGTATTCCAATGTTGAGAGCAGTGTGTGAGAAAACATTTTTTTGCATTGTTCTATAGGCTACTGTGTTGATGGATGTTGCTGGAATCGGTCCAGAGAGAGACCCCTGGTCTTCATGTAGGCTCTCAGTGCTGGGAGGAAGGATGCTGTAGGCCTAGCAGAGACAGGGAGTGTGGTTGAAAAAAGTCACACAAAAATGTTCGTGTTGTAATTGACGCTGCAGTAGAGAAAGACAGTGACAGCAGACAAACGGACAGAGAGCACAGACTAGACTCTACAACATACTCAGATGGACAGCCATTGTTTTAACTGCATGCGTAAATGTGTTAAATGTGTGCTCTTAAAAAACTATTGAGCATTGTGTGCCAGTCACATACATGAAATGTTACAAATCTGTTACCATTGGTGTCATTTACACTACGGTCGCTGGGGACATGTCCCAATCACTTTTTGAAAGCGAAATTGGTTTAATATGTTCTTAAAATAACTTGGAATAGGAAATGTTAAATTACAAATTAAATTGCTTTGAGAAAGGTTTATTTGCATAAGAAGAAAACATGCAATGCAATTATGTAGAAATATATAAGAAACAAATTTTACTTAAGCAACAAAAAAAGCTAATGATTACTGCATTACACAGACAGATAGAGCTCAAGTTCAAGTTCTCACCGTCCACACGTGGAAACACCAACCGGAAACACACATCTGATGTTGATCACTTTCATGTGTATGTTAGTGTTGTCTATTAATTGTTGTAATTAAGAGTTTAATGCTCAAAATCTTCTCAGGGGAGGACCCCCAGACCCTCCACTCATATATTTCATTAAGGAATATTTATTCAAAATAGTATTAAAATGTCTTCTTGTCTTGTTCTCGTGACCAAAGTCTTTCATCGCACACCTGTTCTCAGACCTTATGTCACCACTTCTTTTCAACACAAAGTGACGCCCTTGCTGTTACATACAGTCGGCCTACTGCTTATATTATTTCACCATCTGTACACAAATGTAGCCTAAGTAGTGAATGTGTGTTCGTTGGGATGCGTGGTAAGGTGGGCTGGCGTGGCTATAGTACCAGTATTGTCCCAGTCCGCCTCTGTTCAAATATCATACAGTGATGTGCAGACCAGAACACTTTGTGAATTCAGTGTTGTGGCATTTACTGTCACACACTTGTCAGCTGGCCGTCTGCTATCTTTAACACATGACGTTAGATTTCCATTGTGTGAACATCAAACATCACTTCCATAAAAGGACTTCCTCACCCCTCACATCTGGAAGACCAGTGCGACTTGTGTGCGTGTGTGTGTGCCAAGTGAGACAGAGAAAAATACTTAATCTCATCTAGCCAATCCTCAATCAGGTCTCTCCAGTTCTTCCCGTTTCCCTAACAACAACACTTCACTTCCTCTAATCTGGCGGTGTGTATGTGTGTGTTTGCCATTGTCTCTTTCTCCAGGTTTACTCTTGGTGTTGTGAGGTCTGTGTGTGTTTATGTGTAAGCACGATTTTGCAGTTAAGTTATTATGAACTTTTTCTCATTAAGTACAAGTAAGTAAATCTAAAGCTCTGATATCTGAGACTGCAAATCCAAATGTTGGACAGAATGAATAACATGCAGATGATTTTGTTACTCTTCAGTATTTGAGAAAATTGATGCTAAAAATGAAACGTTTGTCCTGAATGGTGATCTAGAGGAAATGCAATGGCAATCTGTCCATTAGATTATGTTGAATTTTTTTTGAATTGAGAAAAAAATCATCTTAGAGGTTTCACTGTGAAGTTTAAATCACTGTTGTCCAGCTGTGGAGGGGTCAGAAGTTTCCATCGCCTCAACAGGAAGGCAGAGGTTACAGGGTTTCACAGTGCTCTGTGTATGTGTGTGTGATTACATGCTGCTACTGTTTCAATAGGAGGAAGTCAGTGTGACCCTGCACAGTTGATGAATTCCTGCACAGCTGAAAAAAAAAGTCACTGGTGCACATGTTTTGCATTTCACCCTGCTCACGTCACTTTGTTGAGTTGACAGGAACTCATATTTACTGTCCTGTTGGCCACTGTGAGTGATTCATGAGATAATAATGAGCGAGTGATTCATTCCACTGGATTCTAGGTGAGAAGAATGTATGCAGTCTTTGATCACAAACGCGTTCTCACTCCCAAGTCGTCACATATGGACGCATGGTCAAGAAGCATCGGCTTCAGTTTCTATAGCGTCATAGTTCAACACAATGGGGGAAGCCCTGTAGCGTCAGTTTTAGACAGTAATAGTAGGTAAAAGATATTTAACAGAAAAGACTGAGTAAGGAGGTGGTTGGGGTGGATAGAGGGCCAGTAATCGGACTTTCAAGCAGGAGGCCGGTGTTCGTGTCCCATGTGAAATGAAATATCAACATTAAAAATAAGTTACGTAAATTGTAAGTTACGCAAGTAATGTTACTTAATTTACTTACTTAAGTATGTGATGAGTCGGGAGTGAGGGCCTTTCAGACAGACTGCGACAACCGCACTGCTGCGTTGTGAAACCCATTATTTTCAGTTGTTTGCACCGTGCCACGGCGGTTTGTTGCTGCGTCGAGCAAAGAGCAAGCATAGCACAGCTCACTACTTGAACTTTTGTGCTGAACCCAGCGGATTTGCGTTGAACTCCACGACCAGCGCAGCGCAAACCGCTTCCCATCTGAAAGGGCCATATGTGTTCACCATGCAGACAGAGGTCAAGGACAGAGGAGGAAATAATCAAATAATATACAAACAAGGAAGATGGATAAAGAGAGTTGAAACATTATACGTAAAGGGGAAAACACACATGAAGACAATATCCATCAGATGTTAAATGTATTTACTTTTTATGCCCTAATGGAAATCCATGCACATCTCTCTTGTTTCTTTTTTGCTACTAAATTCAACCTACTAATACTTTCTGTGTAGCAGATTGGTGCACGCTGGCTGTTGTTCCTTTGATTTTTGTGCACTAATGATTCCAACTGTGGACATAATTTCTGTTAGTGTTTGCTTTTGCTCTTGTAGCTTGTTGATTAAACTTCGGCCACTATAACAAACAGTCTGTAAGGGCCACTGCTAGTTTGAATTATAATTAGCATATTATAATTCAAATTAAGTAAAATATTAATTAAGTATTATTAGTATAAATTTAGAATTGAATTACCAAGATACGATCCAGAAGTATAATTATTTGATTATAATAAAATTACCATGAAAGTGATTAAAAAATGCCCCTAAAACATAAATTGAGTTAAAAAAAACTCAACTCCCTGAAAAAAAACTAATTTCTTATCACACTTTCTTTCTATCTCTCTCTCTCTCCCTTGTCCTTCAGTGCCCTTGTGACATGCATTCCCCCTCTTGTTACTCTCTCTACATGGCAGTTTCCCATCGCTTGCAATTTCTCTTCTTCATTCAGTGAACTTGATGAATGTAACCAGAAACGCTGAGTTTTCCCTTTCATTTACTGTATTCCCACACTCCTACAAATCACCTGATAGAACAGAATTGTAAAATTGTAAAAATATAACGGAATACAATAGGGCACTAGACTTTAATGGATAAGACCAAAACCCATTAGGTGAATGGCAGTTTTTCTAATAAAATCACTTTCAATATCTTTGATGTACAGGTTATCCCATAATGTGATTCAGTGTCTTCAGTAATAGCCAGAGGAACAAAGGCAGGATCCAGCCATGCACGACGGACAGATGGATCGACAGGATTACACAGGGAGACAGGAGATGTGGAATATCTTTTCAGTTTCACACTGCAAAAACTCTTAAACACCTCTGTTTGAAACCAGATGCATATTTCTTTCTTAATGACAGCTTTCCCTCTCTTCTTTTGTTAAACTCTGCTCTTAATTTTTAGCCATTCAATAGCATGGCCAACTTGTTTTCATACCTAAATGACAAAATAGGTTGTTTATGAGTAACTCCCAGAATGACATATATGACTGTTCCCCAAAACAACATTGTCACAGATTGGCTCTTAGGTTGCAACAAAGATGGGAGACGAGACATTTTATTTAAAAAAATAATATTAAAGAACAAAAAAATGTGGAAGTCAGTAATCAGTCATGTGAGCATGTATGGATGTGCGGAAATGTCAGCAGCAACACAGCAAAACAACTGGCAGCTGTGCCTACAATGAAAGAGAGAGCAACACAGAAAGGTGGTGAGCTTTTTATCTCCAGAAAACCACAGTTATTTATAAACATACAGGTATACACCAAAAAACATTCCACAGTGCTTTTTTTAAATTTGCGTCTGGGCTGAATGTAAACAGCAGAAATCAGATGATAATTTGAAAGTCTCATCTTCACAATAAATAGTCTGACATTTGGGAAACAGAGTCCATCTAGTCTGCGTTTGTGCACCAAGCATCATCGATGTAAAACACCACCTCTCATCTTGCCAGAGTCTTGCGCTGACAGCTCGGAACATGGACCATCTGCTGAGTGCTTGATCCGGGATGTTGATAGGGCAGGTACAACGTGGGCACAGTCTCTGAATTCCGTTGTCTGGTCAATATGAGTCCCATTTTGTCCAGACCGGACCTTTAGGAGAAGAATTAAGTCCAAGCTGGGCCAGCATTGCTCCTCTCCTGGCTCTCTTTCCTCTCCTCTGAGCGATCACCACACCCGCCATGGCGCCTGGTCCGGTTGTTTGGGCCGGGTGGATCGTGGTCTGTTGCTCTTTCATCCAAATAACTCGTCTTTATCTTCCAATGTATTTATGTTTTGGCAATAAAGCCAGAAAAAAACAAAAGTGCAGCAAAGTTTGAATGATCTACCGGCTGCTGCTTCTACAAGCGTTGCCAGAGCAAATTAACTGGTGCGGAACGATTTGGATGTAAAATTTTGTATACACATGCATTTCCTCCTCAAAATGAATTTTAAGTAACTGAGTTGGTGAAAATGGTCAACATCATACCTGCTAAACAATGGTATGTTAGCATTGTCACTGTACTGACATGTACAGCATTTAACTCACAGCATACAGCCTCACACAGCTAGCATGTCTGCAGACTTGTTCTGTTCCACCATATGACACTCCATACAATATTTTTCATTTAATGATTTATTTTTCTTAATAATTATGGTCAAAGTAAAAACATAAGCATGTGATGTTAACAGACCTTTCTCACAGCATACATTTTGATTCATTACATTTAGGGGTGCTAGTTCCAGGGCTCTCACTGGCTCTCTGGCATGGCTTCATGGGACACCCAAATGGAACAGAGCCATCATTAATGTTATTAGTTACACCTGTGTTACACATTTCCCTGCTATCACAAGCTGAGATGCACATTATTATCGTATTTTCCTGATCTGCCCCTTTTGGCACACTTCCTGACTTCCTGAGCCTCATGGAAAGAGTAGGCAGGGTTCTTCTGAAAGACTGTCTGATTGTGTAACAAATTCACCTCAGCTGTAATCATTTCCTTTTTAATTTCAGTTGCATTTATATTTTCATGTTCACATAATTCTTTTTGGCTTTCCCTTCCTTTATATGCTCAGCTCATTTGCTGTATTGGTATCAGTGGACCATTCTGTTGCAAAAGCGTTATTGTGATTCATCAAAGCTGACACAACCCACGTAAATGAGTATCTGGGTGTTCGTGGACTCCTCTGGTCTCTTTCCTCTTCTGATATTCAGCATTGAGACTCCATTACGTGGGATTTCTGTCTCAGAGGAGATTCTCTGAGAGCTGAGATGGGTGATTTCAGCTTTCAAGCCTAACTTTTACATACTACAAATCCTCTTTCTCTCCCTTTCGATTTACACAAATCCTCACCTCTATCTCTTTTTTTTCTTTCTCCCCACAGTTAATACTAAGCTTTGCATTTATGCGATCATGACAATCCACTGGAGAACTTGATGTACAAATAAATTGTAAATATATAACAAAGCAAAGATACTAAAGCAGTTGTAGCGGTGATTGGAATCAACTCTTTTAGCTTTTTGTGCATTTAGTTAGATAAGTAGCCAGTAGGCAAGTTTACAGGCTATAATTCAAAGTGATCCAAAAAAATAAAGTAGAAAGTTCTCAAAATCGTGTACAATAATAATATACTCAAATGTTTCTCTGGTGCACAACAGGGACTACTTCATTCTGAAAGAAAAAGTAATATCTTATGAAGTGCCCCAGTTGTACAGAGTTCAAAAGAGGTCCAAAAAGTTTCAGTTAGAGTAAGCAATCCTTCCTCCTCCTCAGAACATCTGTGTGTGTAAAAAAAAAAAAACAACAGCAGCACAACAACCCAAGAGTCCCATTACCAGTAACAGTAAAGGTCTGTTATGACAACTCCACACTCTGGCTGCAACGCTGCCTGAGCATGCACGATTGAACTTGTGTCCAAATGGTGCGTCCAGATGGAGGTGTGAGAGGTGAAAGGTCGTCTTGTGTTCATGTTTGCTTGTCATGATTTGCTGGATTCCGGACGATGAAGATGAAAGGTTCATGCAATAAATGTGTTGCTAATGCAAAGATGAAAATGGCTTGGTTTTACAAAGGCATCATATGCCTTCAGTGTATTTAATACATTACTATTTGAACATAGTCCATTTTTACACATCTCAACTTCAATGATGAGTTATGTTATATATTAGTGTTAAAATGGTTTTGAATTTAAATGATTCATATGTAAATATTTAGGGCAAATGTCTCGAAGCAAAACTAATTACTAAAACAATAGTCTTTGCTTACTTTGTTTATTTTACCATTATTTTCAGTTCCAATATTCTCTCTTTCCTTTTTAGTCTTGTTTTGATGTTTGGTGGGCTCAGTGGGTCCCAAAGGCCATTTAGCAAGTGATTGGCACAGGTCGAGGGTCACCTCTGAACCACCCACCCGTCTCATGTTTCACTTTCCCAAAGCAAAAAGAAACATGGAGATGACAGAGAATCAAATACCATGGGTGGGTAACTTCTTAATGTTTTATTTTGTCTTGTTCTGATTATCGTTTTATAAATCAATGATCCAGTTGATATTTTGAACATGAAAACATTTTATGGTCATCAGGCTTGTTAGTGAGTCACTAGTTCTTATAAGTAAATGAGGCAATCCTGTGTCCTACAAAATATGCTTATAAAACACTGTTAAGCTTTGCCAAATTGGTTATTAAAGAAACATTTTGCTGCCTTTATGTCATTCATTGGCAACATTTGCTCAGTCTGGTCCTGAGTTTGGGGTGTATGGTGAGATGTATAATGCTCAAGACTTTGACACAGTCCCACATAGGCTGAGCCAATTTAATCACTTGGTTATGGTTAGGAAAAGATTGTGGCCTTGGTTAAATATTGAAGAAGTTACACATGTTACACATACACTTAATAATAAGTTAATAATCTGGGTGACATACCGCTTATAGTTGTATTTGTTAATGCAAATTTATTCTATATAAACAGAATTTTTAGGAAACAGGGTTGTAATGAAGAGAAATCATTAAATGACGTTTAGCATTTTTGTTTTCCTTGCTGATTTACAGCTTTTCTAGCCACTCTAGCAGCATGGTCAAGAGCCCTTGGTGTCTCATTGTAACGCACTGTGGGAAGCCCGTCATATTTGAACACTAAAGGTAGATATAGAATATTTAACAGAAACATTCGAGTAAGGAGGTGGTTGGGGTGGACGGGTGGGCCAGAAACCAGACCTGCATGCATGAGACTAGTGTTTGTTTCCCGTGTGAAACATAAAGTCAACATTGACTGTTTTTATTTGTGATGCAGGTTACATAATTTGCATAAATTATTTTAAGCCAAACCATGAAGTAGTTTTGTTGCCTAAACCTAACCAAATTGCGACGTTTCACAGTGTTTCACAGCATTAAGCACTAGTTTTATTTTGAAAGTCTAACCGCACATTGCATATTGATTATTCTTAACTTGACAGGACGTTGCATATTATTGTTGTTAACTTGACCGCATCCTACACAAAAACAACGCTAAACGGGTACCCAGGGCGTTAAAAACTGATGCGAAGGGGTCTTGACCAAGTGTCCATATATGGAGAATTGGGATTCTCTGACTTCTGGCTTCAGAATGAGGTTCACATTTGTGGTTTTGAGTGAAATTTCTCAACAACTATTGGATAGATTAGCAATAAATTTAATTCCCAAAACTGTTAATTTAGCACCATAATCAGTTCAAAATTTAAATTTGTTCAATACTTAGACAATATGGTTTATGAATGACAAACAAATAACTTTATGTTTAGTGCTAATTAAACTGTTAGAATGCTAACAGGCTAAGCTAAGATGGTGAACATGGTAAGCATTATGCATGCAAAACATCAGCATGTTAGCATTGTCATCACAAGCATGTTAGCATGCTGATGTTAGCATTAAACTGTTTTAACATGGCTGTAGACTTTAATTCTTTTGGTTTCACGTTTAGTTTTCATGCTTTTTCCCCTCATGTGACTCAATACATTTTCTTACGTTTCTCTGGTAGTTGTCATACTTCCCAAAATGGGAATGTAATTAAGCCCTGTGCAGAGTGTCAGCGTACCACATCACCACCATCATAAAAGAAAAAGCCTGCAGGTGGAAGACGATGACGCCCAGTCGTAAACAGAGGAGACGGTGGGGGGTCTGACATCGGCTTTACCCCAGGCGACAACAGCATCTGGAGTGCGTGTGTGTGTTTTAATCTGAGCAGAGTGTATGTTTAAAGCGCAGTGGGATGATCTGCCCTCATATCTACCGAAAGGGTAGTGGAGAGGAGGGGGTGGGTGAAAGCTTGTTATTAGGAACACCAGTCAGATTCTCTGGAAAGGGACGGGAAATCCCTCCTTTTCTCTGTGATTGACTTTCTTTCTCTCTCTCTGGATTTGGAGTTGGTACTCCCCCTCAGCTCATCTTTGTCCACTCCTCCTACTATTGAGCATCAGAGGCATTTCCCAGAAAGCAACAGAAAATTTATTGTGATAGGGTTAAGCCAGTTCTAATGTCCACACCAAAAAAAAAATCCTCCCTATCCAAAGGAATGGGATTATGATAAAGTGCTGCATGAGCCGTAAGACCTGCTCTGTTTTTCATCATCTATAAACAAGGGATTCATAAAACTATAAGAGTGAAGAGATTTTAGGGTGAAAGGACAATTCCAGCTTTTTTTTTTTGTTCAAGCAGTGTGTATCACGTTATATCCATATGTCACATTACAACTTGAACATTTCTGAAAATAGTGAGCACTGTCCCACACCCTATAATGAGCATTTGAACACACCAGAGACGAGCAGACTTTTGTTTTAAACAATTTGACAAAAACAAGTCCAGCCCAAATACTAGAATGTAACTTTACTAGTAAATGTACTTTACTACCAATGCACACCACACAATTAAAGGTATGGTATGACTTGAAAACCGGTTGGCTTTTGCTTTTCTCCACAGCGCTAGCATCAAGTTTTAAAAAGCAGAGCAGTTTGTCTTCCAGATTAGCTTTTCTGACAAAAAGGAATGCACTGGTGCGTCCTTCACCCAGCGCAGTAGCTTCACCTTTCTGTGTTTAGACACTTCATGACCTACAGACATTTTAATTCAACATCCAATCAATCATAATCAATATCAATAATAAAGTAAATTTAATAATCAGGTATAATGTGGACACTGCAATAAATTAAATTTTTTCAAGAAAGTCTCAAGTCTCTGCATTTTTTTAACAAAATAAACCTAATGGTTAAGTGATTTAACTCCAACCAAGGACCTTTGTTGCATGTCATACCTCTCTCTCCCAATCAGCTCAATCCTCCATTTAAAGAATGTATAGCACCTGTTCTATTTTTAAGAAAAATACATACATTCTGTCACAATACACTATTATATTGACATAAATCTTTCACCAACAGCTCAACTGACAAAACAAGAAAGGCCTCAGTGGGAAACTACTCTGTGTAGCAGGGCAATGCTGTAAAAGATCCTGCTTGCTGCTCGGTCAGTGACAAATAAAGCAGAGCTACCAGAGCGAGGAGAAGCACCAAGGCCAAAAGGCAACGTTCACTTAGCATACAAAAGCCTGACGACGAGTTCACCTAGTTGCTATTTCTGGCAAAGCGGCTCACAACAAAGGCAGAAGGATTGGATTTAGCGTCAAGGCCCTGAATCTCTGGGCTAGTGGCTTTGGTGTAAGGGCTAATCGGACACAGGAGACGATCAGTCAGGCATGATGAGAAGGTAGACAGAAAAAAAACATAATGCGAGGCTGAGAAGGTGGGGATTTCTGGTGCACACGGGCACTAGTAGTTTCACATACACACACACAGACACCCAGAGGGATAAGACTTTAGTCAGTGGCCGGGGGCTGCAGTCGTATTTGATGCGTGATTACCAAATTAATCTGCAGTCCTACTCAGTATGGATTAATGAGCTATAAATAGTTCTTATTAATCTTCCATAGAAATAATGACATTAGCATCATTAAGAGGATCTGGATAGTTAGCATCATTTGGGCTTTTCTAAACCACTGCCCACTGTGTGTGTGTGTGTGTGTGTGTGTGTGTGTGTGTGTGTGTGTGTGTGTGTGTGCGTGTGTGTTTTATGTGTGAGAGAGAAGTTTCTCCGACCAGCCACAAAGCATTGTCAAGAATAAATGTTACAGTTGAGTGGTTTAAGTCTATTGAAAGTAAAGCCTGTCAGGGAGGGCAGAGCACTAACTGTAACTGATAGAAGTTTATTTTCCTGGCCAACCAAACCAAATGTCAACCAAATTATTCAAAATGGAGAAAATGTCGACTAGTGAAGTTCAATCTGTAAATGCTGGTTCAATGTCAATATTAAGAGTTTTGGAAAATGAGGATATTTATTCGGGTCCTCACTTCTAAAAAAACAAGTTTGAGATTTCAGATTCGAAACCATTAATTTGGAGTTCAGACTTGGTTTAAAGGTTAAGTTTATATATGTTAGTCATGTCATGATGAAATTTTATGTATCCTTTCTGCAATTTAGCAAATTGCCTGGTCTAACATTACCTGTCAATGTACTGCACGCTTTCTCCCTACTGTGTCCAGTTCTCCCTACCATTCCCCAGTTGCCTGATCATCACCTACCTGCAAACCTTCCCCTCATTATCCAATCAGCCACCAAGTATGTGCACCGGTCAGAACCGGTCCTGACCTCTCTGGGGCCCTAAACAAAATTCTGCCATGGTGCCCTCCTACTTGATTCATGAGGTATGTAAACAATTTGCCATTGCTGCACAGTCAGTGCTCTCACTACAGTCCCTCTTTTAAAACAGTCTGTCTTTGTAATAAGCCTGAATGGAAACCTATTTTAAACTTGTCTTTAGGGCAAGAAAAATCCATTGCTGGTTTAAATGGACCTCTGTGCCGTAACTCAGTCTTCATAAAGTCTGTTAGACTGGGGGCCAATCTGCTGGGTCATATGGTGGAGCAGCAACTGCATTTACCTGGGTCTGTGTGACTTGCTAAAGATGTCTGTATTGGGTCTGTGCTAGCTGAGGCTGGATGTGGATCCACTGTGCTTGTATTGGCTGGCAATTCAGCATCTACTCTACTGATAAACTTCAGCATAGCCCCTGTAAATAATAGATAACAATACTTGCTAGAAATTGATGTTATCAGCTCCATCAGGTCTATTCAAACTGGCTCCCCCAGGTTTCCTTTAATGCATTTTCAAATGTAAAATACTATTTATTCTATGACTGTATGCGTGATGCTTATTATTTATTGAGATATGTGTATCTATATTGCCCAGTCTGTCCCACTAATCAGCATTTTAACAGCCATTAGTCAATTGTCAATCTATTACTTTCCATCTTGTATTAGTCCAGAGTTGTAACTAAACTTTGACTGAGAGACAGATAATCACTTTCTTCTTTTAAAATGAGGATTGCTATCAGGCCCATACACTGTCTATTTTTTTTCTATGTCTATTTTTTCCGAGCTACAGTTTATAAACACTGTTGACCGTTGTCGGTTTTATCAGATGTAAGAAACAGTAGTATTTCACTCTTACATGAGTCAGGCACAAAGTCTGTCAAGCAACCAAGACACAGACAAACCAAGAGATGCCCAGCCAGCTAGGTAGGTAGATTAGCAAGACAGACAGACCAGAGAGAGATTTACTGCGAGCTAGTACATTACCATTACTGTTATCTGCTGACATCAGACTTTGTGAGGAGAGAGCACAAGTTCACCTGATTGCTGTTCTGCAATTCATTCTCATTAAATTTTTTTCTCTTCCCTCTTCATCCTCTCATTTAAGATGTAAACACTGACATGAGAATGAGGCGTGGCCCTTTGCAACGTGCGTAGTGAGCGTTTAGGACTTTCTAGCTCTGACACCGGTCCACCAGCAGCTCACGTCTGCAAGATTGTTTATTGTGCTTCTTACCCTTCACATCCAGCCCTATAGTTTGGCATGTCTATACCTGCTAATTATACACAGCTAAATTTTGGTTTTCATTACCTTCCTGCTCTGTTTTTGGACTTGTTGGCTTTCACTGACTGTTTTCCTGATCCAAACAACATTTTCCCGATTTTAAAGGTATTAAATGTTAGGGTGGACAAAATCCCATAAGGTTTGTAATGTAGCACTACTCTTTTTTCTGTTCAGGTTACAAACATGTTCTCCTTATAATGTATAGGTTATGGCCAGCCCACTGGGTGTAGACCCTTTTTTAACAGATGTTTACGAATGAGTTCATCTAGATCTCTGGAGCATGATAGAATGGCTGTGGGATTTTATGAAAACCATGTATTTCTATGTTGGGTGATGTTCATGCTTTTAAATCTTTACTTGCTACCTCCTAGGATTTTCAAAACTTACTTAGTCATATGTTACAGGTACACGGTTCTCAGCCGACAGCAACAGATTATTTGTTCAGGTGGGGCAAATAACTGCTGAGTGAGTGACAGCATTCGTTCTTAACTACAGAATGTAGCAAAACATAATAAGTATCCAGTCCCAAGGACCACATCTTGGTCTCCCCACCCTTACCCCTACTGAAAAAGCTGTGACATTCAACCACTATATTTAGTATGTCCTGGCACTGCCATGTCTTTCCTGCACTGAAGGCTTCTTACTTTCTGTCTCTTCTTTGGTAGATTTCTTTCTGTATGAGTTGAACACATCATTGCAAAATGACAGCTCTAGAGAAAGGCTCTTTAATTTTGAGTGACTGACACTTAAACCGGACATTTGTCACAGATCTTTTAGATGACTAAAATATAAAAAAAATAAACTATGAAACTCCAGTGTAGCTGCTCTGGATCTGTTTCAATATAACATTATCATTTACTCTTTGCCAGTTGTCTGTAGGAATAAGAAATTGATGCCATAACAAATTACGACATCAACCCAGTAATGCAAAGCACATGACTAAGACAGATCCAGTAAGTAGAAGAAGAAGCAATGACATAAAAGAGACAACAATAAGAAGTGAAACAGAGGACCACTTAAACACTGTGCAGTATAGGGACATGACAAGAACATGATAAACACATTCTTTCACACCCGAGCACACACAATTTCACTTTCTGTTCTCATGTTTCCTGTAAACATCACTCTCTCACTCACAAAAACACACACACACACACCGTGCTGAACACAGCCAGTGGAAGTAAGGGGAAAAAAACACAAATCCCACTGAAACACAAAGAAGGCACAGCATCCATTTCCTCTCAAATACAGGGTAATGCCTCTGTAGGGACATTGACATTAATATTTGTGTTTATGTATACTTCTCCAAAAGCCAGACACCAAAAGTTAGAGGATTTTAAAACAATAACTGCATCTTTGAAACGCACAACAGTGTAGGTGAGTGTGTGTGTGTGTCTTAAATAAGCAAGTGGAAGAGAAAAAATACAAATGACAGAAGGTAAAAGTGACTGAATAGAAACTTACCTACCTTTCTAGTAAAACTGCAACAACAGTATCGCCCACAGCCTTTGTCAAGACAAAGAGTATTCTGCCTTGTGCAGACTGGATCTGGGGTATTCATGGACCATTGGGGTGTATGTGCATGAGTGTGTGTGGGTGTGTGTGTGTGCTAATGTGTATTTGCATGTGTGTTTTAGGTCTGGTGTTAATAGGTCTCATTATGAACTACCTCTAATCAGTTAAAATAGCAATGTAGATCAGTGTTTAGTCTGCACACACATGCATATAGTATGACACACACACACATTCTTTATGTTTCACATGGTCATTAAATTTCAAGGCACATATGTGTGCGTGATTACATGGTGCTGGGGTCTCTGAGGCGACTTAAGCCCCATGGTCATAGAGGGCCTCCACACACACACACACACACGTATATACACACTTGGAGTGAGGTCATTGGAGAAAGAGTGACAGCTTCAGGAAATGAAACACACCTCAGATTACAGTTAAACAACATTAACTAACATTTAAAACATGTGGCTTTTGCGTGACTCGTTCTCTTCATCAGAGCCGTGGTTATCTTGATTGAAACCTTTCCCTCTTCTGTCGGTTGCTTTAAACGCAAACAGCAGAGTGTGAAAATGTCACTCGGAGAACACCCAGGCTTTCTATCCTGGTTGAATTCTTCTCTGTGTTTCTTTATTCTTATTCTTTGTGCAGCTCTTGTAGTTTCTCCCCTCTTTCACATTCTTCCTGTAGGTGTACGCGCACACTCAGCATGGTAGGCGATATGAAGGCTTATTTTCCTCCCCTCAGAAGAAACCATCTGCTGCTGCTTAATATTAAAATCAAGTTTCAGAGTTAAGTAAACCGTCACAGCAAACACGCAGGTTTCTGTTGAGTGTTTTCATATAAACACGTGCATCAAGTTACCCTTTGCTTGCTGTCAATCACTCAACATCACAAGAATTCTCCACCTGGAAATAAACTTTAAAAATATTAGGTTGCCTCACAGATTTTACTGTTAAATCCATGCGGTGCTTGAACTTAAAGATAAAAGTTGTCTTTACTCTAAAGCAGCAACTGCACAGCATGCAGCCTTTATGAATAAGTGTTTATGGTTGGCTTACTGTGACAAAAGACTATTAAGAATATAGTTGTGTTTTTTCTCATTTGTCTCATTTAAAAACTACATACAAGTTAAAAAGTGAGGCCCTTATGTATAATACCATCTTTCATATAAGTCCATTCATCCTAATGTTCTCAGGTTTGATGCTGGGAGTCAGGGTTGTCTTAACGCACACTAAAGTCTGCCACAATATCTGTTTTGATCCTGTTGCTGGAAGTCTCAAAAAGACCCCCATTCTTCTTTTATTTACCACATTTGACTTGTATTGAGTCAAAAAACTGTTGAAATCACTTTTCAGAAACCCAGAAATCGAAACACACTACGAGTCTCCTCGTCGTAAAGCTGAACAACAACATAAAAAGCTGAGAAAAGTGAGTTCAAATGAGTTTAACTTCCACTTTGTCACAGAATCAGAGGACAGTTTTGATGAGAACCACTTTGAAATGACTTGGCAAAGGCACCTCACACTACACCGGTCCTGTCAGCAAAATCAAAGCGGAGCACAAAATGTAAGGGACGGTATGCTAATAGAACTAACTAATACTAACTACTGCTGAAAGGTGTCTGTAAAACGTTTTTAGTCCTTGACTGAAGTTGGAGGCAGGGATGTGTTTTAGTTTACAGTGGTTACAATGGATCCAATAATACCAAGCTTTCATGCTGGAGAAAGTCTCAAAACCGTACTCCATAATCCACTCCTTCACCAGTCATCCGTGTACTCGGTACGTTCTAAACAGTCATATTTTTGCCAGAATTTGGTTTAATATGCTGCTTTCATCTCAGTTTACATGCACAACCCTGTAGCTCAGTCACTGATTATACTATAAACTAAACACAGACAGATGTAAATACTGCCTCTAAATGACACCAAGAATCTACTTTGAAACAAGCAAAATAATTTCTGTCTTGTCCACAAAACTCATCATACATCATCACTGGAGTTCCTGACTGACTTACAAAACAGAAACATTATAGTTTTTCAAACATTGTCAGAAACCTATCGGATAACAGCTTACTTACAAAATGGATTTAAAGTGTTTTGAAATGAAGCCCTTCAACTATGGTGGAAGATTTCCAACACAGACTCTGGGCTCAAATCCAACTTGTTGGTCTTCGTTTGTCCTTAATTTGGACACGCACGTTTATATTCTGGTAAGTGAGAGCAGGCATGTGCCGCTTGGATTGGCTTGAAGTCTCGTTATTTTTGATGAAATGAACACTTACACGTGTTCCTTACACTCTCTCTGTCTCTCAGACATCAATATGAACCCTTCCTACACCTGACTGGACTATTTCCTACATTTCTATCTAGTTGAATGCACCTGAAGAGCACTCATGTGGATTACAGTCCCTTGCATGCCTTGCTCAACTTGTGGGGGAGCACAGAACATTTAGTATTTATTTTTAAATGGATGTCGCCTACTACACCAGGGTGAGAATAATCCACTAGGTGATCTGTATGTAAAACTGTGAATGACTAAAAGCAAAGCAGAAGAATATGAGAGTCTGAAACCGTTAAATGTTTACACTTTTTAGAGTAAATACCAACCTTTCCTGAGACAAATCAGACTTGTTGGGTTATTTCAACATGTAAATTCGCACTTTAAGTCTGCTGCAGCAAAGCACGTTTATCTGCGTAAACTGTGAAGGATGAGGCTAAACACGAGTATAAGAAACATCATGGTCAATTAGAAGAGACATGAAAATCATGGAGGAGGGAAGTAGCCAAGTGTTGAAGAGTGTGTGTGTGTGTGTGTGTGTGTGTGTGTGTAAGCATGAGGGGACGGACTGTGAGAAGAGGAGGGGATTATGGACACACAGCTAATCTCTTTATTCCACTCAAATCTACATCGCCTCAAAAGAAACCCCACTTCCTAGCACTTAATGAAACTACATAACTACGCACACACACTTACAAGTACAAATGGTCGCATTCTCACATTATGGAGGCACATATGTGCTGGATGAAGGAAGATGTTGGAGGAAACTCATGCTTACAGGTATAAATTGCCACTTATACACACAAGCTACACAGGCAAAGAAACAAACACACATTCCTTGGTATAGGTGGACCTTCCATAAGGCGTAGTCCAGCTGTGCAACCTCTGGACTGATGAAGTTTGTTTGCAAACTTCGGCTGCACGCTACAAATAACCAACAAATGTATATGTATGGTTTCTTCCCCTCGCTGTTTGTACTCATGTTACTTTGAGCTAAAGACACAAATCTGTCTGCTTGACGAGAGACAGTGTAAGAAGCATTTTCATTTTGCTGTTATGGTTATTTACTGTACAGTTAAAATAAACCAACACTAACTGCTTGTAAGAAATGAGACAGGAACAGTGTTCTCTGTTGTAAATAGCAGATTTTATTGACCCAACCCAAAGGTGCATTCAGGTTCCAGGCTGTTGCAAGCTACTATCAACATACCGTACATGTCTAAGCCTCAGTTTGAGCCACCCAGAGTAAATACACGTCTATATGCTACCATTAATTTACATTACAACAGTACTGTCTGGTACTAGACAGAATGTAGAATGGTTCAAGATTTCCCATAACAGCATTTTTTATTTCCTGATGACATCAGGGTTATTTTCCAGGACTTTAGAAAGCACTCTCCAGAGCCACAGAAGACATTTTGCAACTGTTTCCACAGGCTGAGTAGTGCTCCTCATGGCATATAAACTGAACTTCATGTGAATGTAAAGCAAATGCTAATTTTGTTGTAATTATACAAGCCAGTAATTATTCAAACAACCACAGGAAAACATAAACACAGTTTATTTAAATTGTTCAAGCAAATGGCTAATGCGGTCATTTTTCTACTTAAGACATCAAGTTTGCGCAGGCTTTAGTTTCACAAAAGTAAAAATGTGTTTAATTTTGAAATGACTTAATTTTTAATCATTTTCTTGTCCCTTTGTCTTCTTCTAACTGAGTGAAGGGCGATTACCACACATTCAAAAGCCTTCAGTGAGAAGGCTCATTTGGCTTTGTTCACTGAAAAGAGCAAATCGTTTTAGTTTTCTTGCCAGGAGTGTGTAATGCGAGGTAGAGAAGGGCAGGGTTTCCTGCAGCGCTGTCACTGTGCCCAGCCTTGGCAGGGTGGTGGTAAATCACAGTGAATGTAGGGGATTGTGTCATGTCATATTCTGCAAAGTCAGCCACTCAAGCTTAATGAAATAATTTTTTCTAGGTTTAAATGATTTTGTCATGTAAATTCTCTTAAATGTTCTGTGTAGCCTAGCTTACGCGCGCACACGCACGCAAACACACGCACGCAAACACACACAGGCCCTCAGCTCAGTCTATGCCTGCCTGGGGCCTCCAAATCACTAAAACTGTCCCTGTGCTTTGACACCTAAGACATCATGCTAATCTTGTTTATGTGAATGAGATTACAGATAAACTGGGTCACAGCACCTGAGATGACTTATTGCATTGGTTTTATCAAATTACAAAAATACACCATTTGCATAGACATATGAAAACCATCTCACCCACACTCTCCAGCTACATTAAAAACATTCTTCTCTTGCTGTCTTCTCTCTCACTCAGAAAGTCCAGATTATGTATCATGACTCACTCTGATAATCAAGCTGTGTAATTATACGCCTCCAGTTATATTGTCTAATCTGACACTTCACATCAAAGCACATGTACTTATATACATTCACACTCATGAACACAAACTCTTCATTTTTATCTGAACACACACACACACACACACACACTTATCAGATGTGTCTTTATGAGGTCCTTTCAGTAACTATATGCGTTCTCTACCACACCTACCTAAGACCAATACTTATCCCAAGTTTAAATCTCTGTCAGAATGGAAAGGAAATAGTATCTAATAGCATTTGAGTTGCACACATATTTTTCTTATCACACATTCAATTACACATTATTACGTTGTTAAGTGAGCTTTGTTCCAACACCACATCTGATTGTGATTAACTGGTTTTAATAAAAATCTGTTTGCTATCCAGCAACATGAGTAAATGAAACCGTGATTGTGCCAGTATGTGTTACATGTCACCACATAAAATGAACAGCAGAGGAACTGAAATAACTGAGTGCATTTAGACTCCACAGCTCTACCCATTCAAATTCCTTATGGAGTTTTTTGTTTTGTTTGTTTTGCATTTTGTTGCATCATGGCCCAGCATGCATCAAAAAACAGAATCAGTGCAACCAGCCCAGAAGCCGATCCACCCAGTGCATCACCTACACTCGGTCAAATAAGTGACACATAAAGGAAACACATTCTAAAAATAAAACTAACAAGAACTCCTCTAGGAAATAAGTCCACATTTTGTCAGATTCGCCCAAAATTGCAGAGTAATTAAAAATAAACTATATTACTTTACTAATCATTTTTTCAGCTTCTTAAATATATCCATGTACAATTTTGCCTAATCAGCAGTAGGCCGCTAAACTTTACAAATCTCTGCAGCAGCAGGTTCCTTTTCTATCCTCATGCTGCCCTCTCCTGGAAATAAATTGTTATTACAATTTGTGTATCTGATGCTCAGAGTAAATCTGTGCTCAGTGCAATGTTTAAAAAAAAAATAAAGGTTATTAAGACAATATGATTATGTTTCTCACACTTTATCCACTTTGTGTATGTATGTATGTATGTATGTATGTATTAGTTTTTAATTAGTTTGTGTTAATTTGACCAAGCACAAATGTGTTTCAGTAAAATGCAAACATGAAAAAGGGTCTTCACACTATACCTCCCTTAAGTGCAATTTATTGGCATCCATTTGTGACATTTTGGGTTAATGCTCATTGGCTGATGTGCCAATAAATTGCACTTAAGGGAGCTAGTGTGTGTGTGGACCCTTTCCATGTTTTTGTTGTCTTACATTGGCCCAGCTGCTTCAAACGGTATTTGGACTTGTGTGACTACTACGCATGGTTTGTTTTTGTAAAATGCATCATTATAAACACATTAAATAACGAAATATTTAACACAAGACCACTATACACAAGTTTTTTATTGTCCTTTAGTCAGGGATCTAGTATTAAGAAACTGTCTGCAGATTTCCAGCTTCCTGTGGTCTCTCCCAGCAGGAGAGCTGCCTGACTGCTATAAAGGCTGCTGAGCTCATGCCAGTCAGTCTCTTTTACTCTCACAGCCCATTATGTTGTAAATAGCCTACATTATTTTCACTTTAGCTCAAGAGAGTTTCTTATGTGTAATTTTTAAAAGAAATCACATGGGTTCTCCTCATCAGTTGTGACAGAGTTTTCAGCTGCGTGTAGGACAGTATGAGGGAAGACACTTGTATCTCTCTGTCTCTTTTTTTGTGATGATTTCTCCTGTAGGATGGTTCAACATCTGTGTAAAATGGCGGCTCTAGAAAGAAGCTCTTACCCTTTTATGGTAAGGAACTAACACCAAAACACATCGTAGCTGCAATGTCAGATGACTCTGCATCATCTGCAACTGACCCATTATCTTCCAGAAAATGACAAATAAACAAGAAAAGATATGTACATTGTTCAAGCATGTTTCTTAAGAGTAGGTATTTGATCTACAACTTCATATAGGTTATGGGGTCAAGTGGCTATTGGTGGCCTGAGGCTTCAGGTCATCTGGTCTAAAAATCCACAAATTACTGTGGACTTGTACCTTTCTGTTTATTTCTCTCTGTCGTTCGCCTGTTGTCTGGCTGACGACCTCTAACTGTGCAGAGTTTGGCCATTGCAAGTCATCACTCATGATGTCACAGCTCCTGGAAGTTCAAAGGTCACACTCTGACCTCACAGGAAACCTGGAAGACAGACACTGGCTCAGTCACACACACACACACACACACACGCAAACTGGTCAGTTGGAGGGCAATCAGAGGTGATCAGACATTACCACTGAGCTTGTCTGTGACCTGGAGGCAGAAACACACAGCTGTGTGTGAACCATCTGGCCCAAAAATAGAATTCAAGTGATCTTCTCATAGACTGAAGCTGTGGACTTTCCTCAGTTAAAACTTTTTCTAACTAAAATATTTCAGATGGTGAGAATGTTTCAGCAACGCTTCATGGAGGAATTTTAAAAAATCATCAGTTACAAGTGTGTGTGTTAGGGTTAGGGTGATTTTTATTATTTGATGACATCATGCTTCCTTTATTTCTATTATCATTTATCAATAAATTATTCTACATAAAATGTTAAACACAGGATAACAATTACAACTGGTGTAATTTTGTAATTATTATACATTTCTGTTATGAAATCCAACATCAAATAAATAACTTCCATGCTATACTGGGAAGAAAATAAACAACAAAAATATAAATTCAACGACTTTTATTTTGTAGGCACTTTCAATTCACAGAAATAAAACAATGTTGGAAAAACTAAGGAATAAGTCACATCCTTATCATCACCTTCTGGGATTTGTGAAGAGTTGCATTATTATCATCAATATGCTTGTTGTGATCTTAAAGGCGCCATGGTCTACTGAAAACTAATTTGGTGCTTTCCTGAAGCACTTCATCTAAAACAGTTATGCATATCAGACTGACTAGCGCACGTGGTGTGTTCTCGCCAACATCCATATTTATTCTGTGTTTAACTGTGAAATATTTTTTTAAGAGAATCATCTTTACTGTGATGTTGGGGTACTCTGATGCCAGCCATGCATGGACTTATATGTAAGCACTCCCTTGCTGGTATATTTATTTATTTGCAGTAGATACATCTTATTCCTTAAAAGAAGTGGCTCCTCTGGATTCCTATCAGCATCATGCAACAATGTTTGAAGCAAAAGGGAGAAGGAAAGGGGAAAAAATCACATAGGGACAGGTATGTGAAAATAAGCTTCTCAGTGCTACAGTGAGGGAATGAGAGAAGGAAGGACATAATGTACAAGGTTTAATACACAGGTTATTTTAAAGTCACTCAAGAGGTCTTGTCTTCAAAGTAGGTCTGTTCGATGCGTCTGCAGAAGGACAGCAGGTTGCTGTAGCTCTTGATCCTCTCTGCCAGCTCAGTGCTGGTCAGCCTGGTGGTCAGTATTGTGAAGAGGTGACCAAACACCAACGCATCCAGTTCTGTAGGCCTACAACACACAAGCACACACTTAGGTCAATTTACAATTTTTACTTTAATTTTAGTTATATGTTAAGCCACATCTCATTTTTTGACCCGAGTGGCTGAGTAAAGCTTAGGTCAGCACTAATATTTCTAAATAATTATGTTATAAATGAGATCTCTAATCTGTGAAGTTAAAAGAAGCCGTGACATAAACATAAAGAACATTACAAACATTGGCTATGGTTTTTATAATTTATTTAAAGGCATTAACACATGCTAAACCTTCTGAGGTGTTTAGGAGATCATTACAGTATTACACCACAAGGCGGTGCTAAAGAAGATGCTTCCAAACACTTCCTTTTTTGCTTGGCCCTCAACAAGATCAGCTACAGAGCAGAATCTGCAGGGCCTCAGCATATTTTTTAAGTACTGAAGCCTACCCCCTCCCTGTGCCACCCTATTTCTGTTTTGTTATTCAGCTGCTATAACAAACAAATAGAAACAATTCACATCAGATGGGCATCATTCAAAGAGATAGACAATTGCGTACTGTTTATTAAAGAAGTATGGTTGTGTTCCCAGCCTCTGGGAGAGAGCCTGGCAGCACTGACTCACATCCTCATAAACCTGAAACACATGAAAGGACAAAAAGTTTTGTTTAATCATGTTTTTGTCAATTTATGTCAATATTTTATGAGAATATAGTATCTGGGTTGGCATGAAAACAATTGCCAAGCATGTAAAAACCTCAGACATTTGTTGCCGGGCAGCTGCTAACCTGCTCCAGGGTTTTCCCTCCCCAGCCGATGGCGTTCATCTTCCTGCGAACCTCCCACTGCTTCTGATAAGCAAGGATGTTACTGAGAGGCCACGAGTAAGGACTGCTGTATCTGGGGCGGGAGATCTGCACAAAACACATACGTGTAATTAAGAGGCACTGAATTATCACTGCCAAATCTTTTTTTATTTTCTTTTTAAATCTACAGACAAGTATACACACCTCAGCAGCTGTAGCCTCATCACACCACTGGATATACAACTGTAGAAAGGAAAGGAGACTTCAATGAGAAGATATTATACACAAATATTGATAATTGTGTAACCTACCAGTTTATGGTTTCCTGGAAATGATTGTACGAATGTGTGTGTGTACGTCATGTTTTTATATCTCAGTGGGGACTTTAATGCACACTAACCAATCGTGATGACGACGGTCCCCTCAGGTAGAGACTGCTTTCGAGGGGTAAGACTTGGTTTTAGGGTTCGGGTTACAGTTGGGTTAAGGTTAAGTATGTAGTTGTGATGGTTAAGGTCAGGGTATGGGGTTAGTGAATGCATTATGTAAAACAGATGTCCCCATGGGGATAAAGGAACAAACGTGTGTGTGTGTACCTCAGCAGTAAGCAGCATGTTGTTGACCAGCTCCATGTAGGCTTTCATTTCAGCTCTCTGAACATCATCTAAGCCATCGCTCAAAGAATGACCCTGAGAACCCAAAAACACAGAGAATTTCTCTCATTTTAAATAAATCCTTTTTTGATGAAATGTTTTAAAGGTGTCTCTGAGAGTTAATCAAAATCAATAACTTAACGATATTTGTGTTACACACCTTAGCTTTGGTGAATTGCACTATCGGTGCCAGTTCAGACACGACTTGGTTCCCTACGTGGATAAAGGGAATCTTACCTACAGACAGACAAAAACAAAACAGAGAGAGTGAGGGGAAATTGTTAGTCTCTTTTTTTTCTTTTTTTAAAAAGGAGCAACCCCAGTGCCTTCAAGTTGCTATCTGTTTCACCTGCATCTAGACACAATCTGTATACAAAGTAGTGGGACAGACCAGGCCACAAGGATTGAAAGGGACATACAAGTTATCACACTTAATGTCCAATTAAGAACAGCTGAAAATTTCTGAAGCAGCTAAAGTATAGAGACATTAAAATCTTAGTCTTAACACCTGAATCAACTTTTGGTTATATGTTGACACAATACTGGATTTCAAAATGTCTCTGTTTCTCTGAACTGAAAGATACAAAATCGATTTTTCAGTGAGATAGACCACACCACAAAGACCACATGCCAGAATCCCAACATTGTATTCATAGCATGGCATCGGTAAATCCTCCTCTGCAGCAGCAACTGTACTAACCAGAAGGTGACATGTATTCAGCATTTGCTCTGCAAGCCACCTGCACTGGTAGACCGCACATCCTGAGGTATGCCTGTACAGGAGAGAAACAGGACAGGGTGATTCAGTGCTGATTCACAATGTGCAGCCATATTTGCTGAGAAGACGCAGACACAATTTCACCTGAACAGCAAGAGATGAGGCGCAGTCTGACAGCAAAATCTGATCTTCTGTAAAAGCAACACCAGAGTAATATAAACAACAAATATCCATGTCTCTATAGACACAATTTATATTGTTTCTCCACTTTAAAACAAACGCTGACGTACCCTTCAGCGGTTGGTACAAGGTTGCAGTTTCAGGCCAAGGCTCAGCAGCTGTCAATGTTAAAAATAAAAATAACACACAGATGCACAATTATAAGGCATCCTGACTGAAAACATCACCAACTGTCATCGGATGTGCACAGCCGAGACCCTGAGGGCTCTACAGCAGGTGATTAAAACTGCTCAGACGATCATTGGTGCTCATCTCCCGAGCATCAGTGAGGTGAGGTGCCTCACACGATTTAAAAAAAAACACGATTTAGGCCGATGGTGTAGGCAAAGTGCATTTAACCTATGTAAAAATGCAAGATGGCAAATGATTTCTTCTCTCCCTAAATGCAATGCTGCTCAGTAGCTCTGCGCTAACTGTTACCGCTGATGACTGGAAGTTATATTACAACAGAGTCAGAGCTTCAGTCTATGAGTCTTCATTATTATTGTTGCACTATAGCCTCCAGCCACCAGTGGCAGCTCTGAGCAAGCCAGTGCCGAGCAGCGCTCCACGTTAAGTGAGGAAGAAGTTATTCGCCATCTTGGATCTTACTGTGCTAGCTGAATTTAATATAATTTAGCCTCACTTCGTGGGGCTAATTCGTGTTTTTCCAACTCGATACAAGGCTGCCATCTACGTGGATCCCCCTGAACTGTTCCGGCTTAAATTCGCTGTCCTCCAAAAGGGTTTGTATTCTTAACATTAATCTGATAAACAGATTTATTGGCATCAAAAGCCGAAAATGGGTGCTACACTTGGTTAGCCATCTAGGACTGAAGCCAGAGTGACAGTCATGTATGTGGGCTAGGCTAACCCAGCTAGTCTTTGCTAAAGAAACGAAACAGGGTGGACAAGGACAACCATCGCTACAGATGTATTTGAACAATCCTGCTAAGTTAAACGGCAGTGATCTCTTATATGTAATTAACTAACGTTAGGAAAAATTGGCATGACTGTAAACGTTAGATGGTGTTAGCTAGCTACTTAGCTTAATAGACAATAATAATAACAACGGGGAAAGTCAACACATTACCTGCCATCTGCGACACGAAAGCCTCTGCCGCAAGAGACATTGCGATGTTGTAATATCCTTTATTGCTAATTAATAATTATAATAGCAGATGAGGTCAATTCCACTGCATGCAAGTTTAAGGGCAAGTGCCTGCTCTGCAGTCATCGACTAGTCCGCCGGCGATTAACGTCCCGTGGATCAATGTAACTCCGATTTTAGTTCCGCTTTACGCTTGAGCTGGAGACGACAACTGTATGGCGCAGTCGCTGTGTGTGAAATATCCCAGTCTGTCATAAAAAACAAACCTGTCTGTAGGTGTAGTGCGGCTTTCTCTATAGTCTGATGGGCGGTGACACTGTACACGGGTGGACAAAAAAGTGTCAGTAGAGCTAGTGTTGAATCAATTTTGACACAGTCAAACAACAACTGAACATGAAAAGCTTTGCACACGGAAGTTTGTATTGCCGGTTTGTTTCCATACTTGCATGTGTTCCTTTCATTGTCACTTCTTGACGTTATGCCAATCAGTGTTAATGCAATCTCATTACATCTCACATTTTCCTAATCCATGAGGACTGTATAGCCAATCCAAAACTTTGCCATGGAATTTTTTTTGAGAACATCTCAACATGATGGATCTCTCTCTCTCTCTCTCTCTCTCTCTCTCTCTCTCTCTCTCTCTCAGGCTAGTACTTAATGTAACCAGTCGGGGGCGTTCCTGCCTCACCACAGTCATACTGCAGAAAGGCAGATTACATGCATAACGTTTCACCAAGCACAAACGCATACATCTCGGGCATTACAAAATATGTTTAGAGATGTTTACAATACAAAAAGCACAATGCACAGTAAACCATTAGTGGGACATTAGGTTAAATTGTATTCAGTAGAAATAAAGCCTATTTTGCACCCTGGGAATCTCCAGAGATGCACTGCTGTACTAGTCTTTTGTCCATTTAAATGGACATAAAAAGAACAAATTGTCACTGAGCATATACCGATATGTTTTATTTTCTTTTACTGATTCTGTACTTATAAAAGGGTCTGTTGTCGTTTAGTGGTTTACTGAATTCCCCACAAGTTGAGTGTCCCTCAGTTGGTCAGCCCCGCTGTGCCTTCCCTGCACACTTACCGCTTCTCGACCGGAAGCCACCAATTAATGCCTCTCATTTCCCTTACATTTCACCACTCACACACAGACACACACACACACACAGAACGAGTGTATTTCTTTCACCTGAAGTAGTCCATGACGTCCTTGCGCTGTGCGTAAACAATGCGTTTTTTAACTATACAAAGACGCTGATATGTAAAGCAGACTACAATTCATGTCTGCCATTTCAGGCAATATTAAAGTCTACTAAACCACAGTCACATATTTTAACATTTGACATTCCATCGACTTGTGCGCAACAACAACTTTTGTGCAGAAACATCTGCCTCCACCACCGGGTCTTTTAGGCTACTAAATCTCAAGACAACAGTTAAAACAAGCTGTCGCTCTAATGATTAAACGTTAAGGATCGCCGTTTATCCACGGAAGAATTAGGAGCACATTTATAAATCCTCCCACAGGAGAAAATCCTTACTTTTAAAAATCTTCTCAGTTGAGACATCGCGGACTAGGGATGTGCACTGGCTCAACTCAAGTGACTTCACGCTCCGTTAAATTATGATTGTAACAAATATCGTGTTTGGTACAGACGATTGCTCTGTTAAAGTTTATGTGCATTACTTTCATAATAAGGGGAATCATTATGCTGAGCGCTTTAAGTTTTCGTCTTTCATTCACAAACCATCTTTGGAGTAATTTTCGCGTCACTTCCGTTGATCCTCTCAACATCCCTTAGAAAAAGCCACAGGCTACTTACTGTGTATTTGTGCGTATGTGTGCTAGAGAGAGATGAGAAAAAATATTTGCAGTTTTGCAGCTTGAAATATTTTTTAATTTTTATCATCTAAGTGTTTTTTATCAAAACATTTCCACATATAAAGTTCTTACACAAAGAGAATGTTTCTTTTGTTTTTCAAAGATGAACACATTCACAAAAGAACAGAGAAGATGCTTGCTACAAAGAATAAAATATGCTTCTAAATAATACAAATAAAAATAAGTACTGGCGTATAGGCTATAATAGAAATCAATAGCATATTAAACTGGACTCAAAGAGAGAACATATTCTGTGAAAATGCGAAAGTATGCTGTTTCAGAGATCACTATTTAAAACCTCTCGGTGCTGAATCAGACAAACGTTTCAAAAAGTTCCTTTCGTTAAAACCCTGTAACCCTGAGAAAATAAGTTGGATTTACAGTCAGCGTCGTGCATTAAAAACCGGTACCTTTTTTTTATTTTCTTTATTTCCCCTGTGTACAAATATGACACTTCCCCTAAAATATTCAAAAGTTTATTCACCTTTTGGATATAAAAATTCCGCACTATATGGCTACTTATCCTAAATATGCATTATTTTTGGATGCTCCTATGTACAAAATAAAAGCTAAAACATTATTTGTCCAACCATTCTGCAAGTCAGCCGCCGAGCAATTTGGCTTTCTTCTGTTTATTGTTTTGCCCGTGTAAGCGCCAGTTGGTGGAAACAACATTTGGTCATGTGCATATTCGACTATTTCATCTTTTAAGTAGCTATAATAAAACCCTGTATTATGTTTACCCTGTAGAAATAAAACCCTGTTTTCTCCAAAACACGCTATCTCTCCTCACGGTGGAGCGCCTTTAACATCAGATGTCTAAATATGAAACATCTCCCTAATTTCACCAGAGAGGTGTCAGACCATCTACAACCTTGTAGTTTACCTAAATGTAAGACTCAAAAACATTCAGTAATGAATTAAATATCAGACTGGAATAGGATGTAACCTCTACACAACAGAAAAATATTAAAAACACTTAAAAGTAAACGTTAAAATATTAGGCAAAATACATTAATGAATTTATAAAGCCTTATTTAGGCCTATAGATGGATGGCCTCGAATTTTAAAGCAGTTTAGAGTTG
Organism: Micropterus salmoides; assembly: GCF_014851395.1. Lineage (NCBI taxonomy): Eukaryota > Metazoa > Chordata > Actinopteri > Centrarchiformes > Centrarchidae > Micropterus > Micropterus salmoides. The sequence goes on from NW_024041373.1 coordinate 25,284,619, forward strand.
TTTCAGGACTGCAGTCACCCTGGATCAGTTAAGCAACATCAGTTTTGGAGAGTGAAGGTGCTAACGTGGCTGCCTCAGCCAAAGTCCGTGTTCAGACAGTTATCACCGCCCTCACATCACTGTCGCTGCTGCTGCTGCTGCTGCTGCTGCTGTTGTTGTTGTCGTCCGTTGTTTTCTTGTTTTTGCTCCTTCCTTTGGTGTTCGGTAGCTTGTTGTCTTTCTTCCAGCGCATGCGCCGGTTCTGGAACCACACCTTCACCTGCCGCTCGGACAGGCAGAGCGCGTGGGCTACCTCAACACGGCGGCGGCGCGTGAGGTACCGACTAAAATGAAACTCCTTCTCGAGCTCCAGAACCTGCTGGCGCGTGTAGGCTGTCCGTAGCCGCTTTGGCTCCGGGCCCACATGGTTCGGATTGACTGTACAAATAAAAATAATAAAAAGAGAGAGAGAGAGAGAAAAAGGAGAATTAGATCAAGTTTTGTTTGTTTGTTTATTTAATTGTAGGCCTAATTACTTTTATTTTCGTATTAATATTATTGTGGTCAGTGTCGCCTAAACACCTATAGCCTATAGCCTGCACACTAAATTAAGCTACATGAAATGTAACCTAATTAGCCTGGAAGTCTAGCATCTTAAAATCTTATTTAAACATCATTGCAGATATTATCACGTGGCCATTTTTTGTGTTAACCTTCATTTGTGGTTGACTGCGAAGAGGAAACGAGTTTTACTTTAACTTGCAGATTTTTGTTCAGCCACAGCGTTGCACACAAGAGACACACAATTTCGTAGCCTACACGCGCGCACACACACACACACACAAACGCACACACTGTGGCAGGGCCATAAAACTTTATAGGGGTTGTAATTCTCCCCGACTCTCACTGAGATCATAAATAACTCGACAACAAAAAGCGATGTTCACAAATGGACAAAACACTAGAAAGAAAGAAAGAAAAAAAGAAAAAGAAAGAAAGAAAAAGAGAGAGAGAGAGAAAGAAAGAAGAACGAGAGGGCGCCTGGCAGGCAAAATAACAAACATGGGAATCAAATTTAAATTATGGAGAAAATAAAATGAAGAGAGCATGAAGTAGAAAGATGAAATCTTCAGGCTGTCTCACCATGAGCGATGTGCACTTTCTTCATCCACGGGTAGACAACAATAGGCGGCTTGTCTTTCCCCTGGCATGCCGTTTTTCTCTGCACCTGAGCGGACTTTGTACAGGTCATCCAGGCCTGGCACTGCATGTCACCCACGGAGAACCTCTCCTTACTACCGGGTGCGTTTGTCTCTCTGTAGCCGGGGAAGGGCGCACCTTGGTGCTGCGACTGGACCTCTCCATCCTCCCGGTGATGCCCCTGCACAGAGGGTTGATAGCCGGTTTGTTGTGGTGTGTATGGAGGTGGAGGGGGCTGCACGGACTGATAACCCCCTCCATAACTACCACTGTCCTGGGAGTTGTTGTAATACCCCACTTGGTTACCAAAATTACTATAATCTTCTTCACAAGGCGGGAACTGCGGCTCAGCATATTTACAGCTCACCACATAGGACTCCATGATTGATTTATAGCGAGGTTGGTAGGAGAATACTAATTTTTCTTTCTCTCCCCTCTCTCTGTCTCTTTTTCCCCCTCTGGCATCAAGCCATCCTGCGGCTGTCAAATAGACGGACGGCCGCGCGGGCCACGTGACCCTGCGGCCAGCCAATGAGAGAGGGCACATCGGGTTGTTTATGTCAGACGTAATGGGATAATTTGAAAGGGGGGAAAATGTTCATTATTAGACTAATGAGGTTTTGCTGGCGGGGAATAATGGTTAAGAATAGATGTGTGTGGAAAATAACGATAAAATCCGATACCTGGCATGTGGAGTCTAATCACTCAATGTGTAGCCTATTAGATTTTAGTATACATGGATCTATCTATCTATCTATCTATCTATCTATTAATCTATCTATTAATCTATCTATCTATCTATCTATCTATCTATCCTATTCTTTCCTCTTTATCTGCCCACCCCCTCTCACACACAGCACCTATTGAAAACGCACGGACTGTAGATTTATGACTTTTAGCTGAATGACTTTAACACCCACACAGATGGTCGTAGCTGCAAAATTAATCTAGCCCATATTGAGGGACGGCAGGGCCATATTTGGCCTTGTGGCCAGTCAAAAGATGGACAACAAAACATGGTCGGTCAGAAAGGCCTCCAGTAAAAGAATGAGATAAAAGGTTCCCAGACAGTGACTAGTAGTTGGCTTTGTTAGGCCGGGGTCAGCCCGAGGTGTCCCGTTCACCACCACCAACTCGGCTTTTAAAGGGGGAAAATAAATGCATTGCTTGGCTTGAAAAAATTATGCTAAAGCAAGCTGGATGAGAGAGAAATGCGACAGGGTTGAAAAATGAAAGCGAATTAGACTGCTGCTAAAATCGAAAAACGTGAAAGAGATAAGTGAGAATATGCTAAATTCAAGCCCCACACGAAGTCACATAATGAGGGTGCTTGTATTCCGGGAGCACTTCATGCGTGAACATCTTGTCTTTTGCTAAAATCAACTCGTTTTTGTCCAAAGTGCTAAATCACAGATGCCAGGGTTTAAAAATAAATATTCTTTGCACAGAGGAGCCAACCATAAATCCGTTAAGGATTTCATGAGGATTTCTTCTTTAGCTGCAGCTGCTCTCTGAGGATGCTGTAGGTCTGATGCTCAGCCAAAACCTCTTAATAAGTCCTGCAATGTATTATTACCTCTGCCTAATATCCTGTAATAATACTCCAATAAAGACAAGAGGGAGAAAATGTTTTTGCTTGCCTGGGACATTAAAGGAGCTCATGTGGAGGGTGTAATGAGTTTGAAAATGTGGGCATGGTTGACAGAGTGCAAGTGAACTAAAGATTATATGGGCTTAATCTATCTGATCTAATGAGTTGCAGAATACTTTATAATGAATGACTGGGCTACCAGATAGGTAATAAAGTGTCTAAATCTCTCTCTTTTTGTCAGTTGAACTATTTTTCTCTTCGTTTCATTGTTTCAACTGTTTTAACTTGAAAACAAAATATAGGTGGTGAATGAGGCCCTTGCCTCAACATATTCCACTGAGATGCCATTGGGCAAAGCATTTACACCATATTTTGTGATGGGAGGTGTTAATGCGCACTGTTAAGTGGGTGCATTTGCAACTTTTTTATTTCACAGGAGGATTTTCCGCCACTAAAAAATATTTTGAAGTATCAATTTCAGACATTTAGCGCCGTTTAGGCAAGGTAAAGAAACATTTATACGAATTACTGTGAAAAAAAATATATAGCTACAATCCTTTATGAATAGAGTGGGCTGCAGAAGTGATTTCATCAGGGCAGCAAGCCATGTAAATAGTTCTGAGATCTTTATTAGGTTCTAACCAGTACCCAGATCAAGGCGTGATGTTGTTGTTCTGATTGCTTTTTTTCTGTGTTTAAGCTTCATGCTGCAACCAAATTAGTGTTTTGCTTCCTTTAATCAACACTCAACTGAGCACACCTTAATGCTACCAGGGAATTAAATAGTATCACATCGCATACTGTGTAACGTGGTGTGTGAAAACCATCCTGCTCTATTTGGTAATCAGTTTGGATGCAGAGAAAAACATGACAACCTATAGACAATTGTCGTAGGTAGTAGCCGCTAGGAAAGGGTGCATTGTAGAAAGTATAAGCGAGCAGTACCACAAAGCAAAAGCACTGTTAACAGTCATTAGTTTTCATTCTCTTCCCTTGAATTTTGATAGATGGTTAGTCATCGCCCATAGACTCCCCCAGAACCCAATCTGTGACTGAGGCAGCTCCACACACATTCGGTTCTACAGGGTATGTATAGGCGAAGGTTCACTTCACGGCTGGCTGCTGATGACTTCTTCTTGTTGTTAACAGTGATTTAAATTCTCATGTTCACCCACAGGAAAAAAAAAAAGTCATTGTATCTACTATGACTCAAAATAATTGCAGTAAAAGACCATTCGACCATTCATTTTTAAGATGTGCATGCATGTTTCCCTTGATGTATCAGCGTTGTACAATTTATTGAAACCATTTATGATGCTGTAGCATGTAGCTGTTTGACATCAATAACTCATTAAGGCAAACCACATTAATTCTGATAGATGCGTGTAATTACTGTAAGCAAGCAAGACTATCACCTAGAAGACTGTCAGCCCCAAGAGTGCACTTTGGACAAGGTGGATATTGTGCTAGAGAATATGGATAAAGTCTGTCTTGTAGCGCAGCGGGAGCGTGATTTACAGAATGAAATAGCAGGAGGGGGAGCTGCTCGTCCACTGGACAGGGATCTGAACGTTTTTACGTAGTGAAACACCAATGAAAGAATAAAGTAGCTATGATAAACACCAGCATTAACAACACCAGTGGATACGTTTGTGACACGGAGTCGGCCACCTTGTCTCAGCCACAGTCTCAATTAAAGTAATTAAACTATACCAAGGTTTCAGAGATTCTTGGAAATAATTTATGTATTGATCTTTAAATACACTCCATCATAATCATCCAGCTCAGCACTGCAAGAGCATTTCAAATTAATTATGTGTGACCTCGGTGGTATGTAAGCACCTATGGCTCTTTCAATAACTGCCAAGCTCTTTGTTGAGGGATAACATGCTTACTGGATTGGTAAAAGTACAAGGATTATAAATTGAATAGGAAAATGAACGATTTTCTTCCATAGAAGAGAAACCTGTATTATGTTATACAGTTTGTTATGGAGGTGGTTGAACAAGCCTTGTATATTTTGTTATTTTAAACATCTGTTGTACAGGCCACAGCAGTTGGTAAATCCACCCTTTTCACATTTCCACCAGACATCTTGGTTTTGAGCTGAGAATGATGACAGTTGGTCACCTGCCAAAGTTGGTGAGTAGCTTGTTTACAAGTTACCAGCCGCAATACCAACGTGACCAGCGTCGGGATAGTTGTTAATGGCAAATTTCCGAACTTGGCCTGAATTGACCTCAGATTGGACTAAAATGAAGATTGCAATGCTTAAAAGAGCATGCCCTGGGGGCAAGTGTAAATTTCTCAATTAGAACCTGCTGAAATACATTCATGATGGACCCCAGCCCCTGTTGATGTTGATAATTCAACATCTGTTGTCAGCTGGCCAGTGGAGGCACTGAAGGCTATATATCCAAGGATGCTTGAGTTTAAACAATAATCAGGCAATCTGCAATGAAAGGCCATTTTACCAATATGATTGATAACATATACATTATAGATGATGTCGTTAATATCTTTTTGTACACTGTGTTTGCTTGGGTAGGCCTATTTTATTTATATATATATATATGAAATTGATTTTTATCCCACTCAAGAATCAGTGCCATGCTCTGCTGAAGGCAATGTTATTGTCTTTCCACAGATCATGTCTTTGTTCACACACGTAATGTATTAATAAGGATGTTGCTGTCATTTACTTGCAACATATGCGCAAATAACATAGGGTGTGTCATGCATGTGCATTTACTGTAGGTTTTGGTCAAGATGCCATAAGGGTTTTCTGTTTCAAGTTCTTGCCTTGGGCAATTTTCTGTGTTCTGGCAGGAACTCATTTTAGCTGTTTACGTTTGCTAAATTCCCATGGCAATGATGAGGGCTGGTGAAAACCCTGCTCTGAACCATTTATTGCTGAAGCAAAAAAACAAAGCTTGCATTGCATGGAATAAGAGGAACAGCAATAGCAAGATTGGTTTCATATTTTGGGAAAGGTAAACACAAAAGAGTTTTAAAGCTGAGCTAAACATTGATTCAAACGGATTTGATTGAAAAATGAACCTATAGTTTAGAGCTCCCATGTGCACATGTAGAAAGTACAAATGATCAGAAATCTATTCAGTTTAGACAATTAATCCATGCCTTGACTAAAAAGGACTTTGACCTAAAACTTTCATTTTTCACAGTGATTCCAGCCTAAACTCCCCCGTTGAATAGAGGTTGAAGACTGGAATCATTAGCTTACACCTTTTGAATAGGGTTCCCTAGCTCTGAACTTTGGTGGACTCCTTTTAGAGGCAACAACAACAACGGAGTGGTGTTTCGGTTTTTTGAAAGAGCATTCTTCTTTAAGAATGTAGCCTAGCTGCCGTCAGGTCGCCAGAGGGTCAATCAGAATCGTTGACCGCTGGTTCACAGTTTCATTAGTCCTCACGCTGGACAGGGCCATGCAGGGGCTCGAGCTGGGGACCATCCAGAGTTCACGCGGCCTGCGGGAGTCGCGAGGCCATTGTTTCGCTCTCTGCCTCTGTAGATAGATTATTGTTGTGCAAAGGCAAATGCTGGTTGGAAATTAAAGGGTTAAAGGGTGAGAAAACAGCACCATTTTATATCAAAATTTAGTCCACTCATTCAATTTTAACAGATGGCATTAGCAGAAATTGAATAGGCTAGATTTTCTACCTTATTGACTGCTGTTGCTGCTTTTAATTATCCCTTATATCCATATTCAATTATTGGTAGAGTAGGCTATTGATTACCGTCAGCTCGTAGATTGTAAACCTGTAGCTTACTAGGACCAATCTCCATCTTCTATTCACCTATTTTTTTTCTGGATAGTCTAGCTGTAGGCTGGATTATTACTTTATATATGATTTTGAATGTATAATTTTGCATACCTCCCAGTTCTGATTTCAACACTACGGTCATAAAACCACAAATAGCACAGTAAGACTATAAAAAGCCTTTTCAACGCCTTTTAGACAAACTCGTAAATAACTTCGCCTCTCATCCCGAGTTGGGTCTGTGATATAAAGCCATTCAGATGTGTCTTTTCTTTCTGGGGTCGTTTCACTTTTTCATCTTAGACAGGCTGACCGCCGGCTCACCCCTCCGCCCCCGGCCCTCTGCCGGGTCAAAGCCGAGCTGCGAGCTGCTTTAACCCGGTTTAGACATTAACTGCGACCTCCAGCCCTGGGAACCGTGCACCGTCTCGGACTGACCAGTGCGCACAAGTGGACGCCGCAGCTTCTGACTGTATATTAGGCAGATGAAACGCTGAGCGCGATTTAATGGAAGCAAATGCAACAAAAACACTTGAGTCGAGAAATGCAGAATTTTAGAATTTGTTATTGCCTGCAGCACACAATCTGTGGGGATCACTGTTTAATTGGTCTATATGCATGAGCGAATTGTGATTACAATTGAATCAGATCAGTTTAACTGCTCTGAAACTAAAAAGGAATTACAGCAAATGTTGGTTTGCTACAAGGAAAAGCACGTTTCACATACTAAAATAATGACCACATCACTGAGATCATTAAGTAAAGAAATGTGCAGGCCAGGAGCATTTATTTATTTATTTAGCATAATTTAGACTACAAACTAATATCTAATCAAATTGATATTAAAATATTGCACTGTGAACAACACAAATCCTGTTGTCCTAACCTATGTATTAATAGCTGTATGTTGTCTTGAATGAGTCCATTTGATGTCGGGCAATATGATCTAAATACAATAGTTTGCCGTTTTCCGCTATAATAAAAATAAATTAATAAAATTAACTTTTTATTTTATTTTATTTATAATAATAAAATTATAATTTTTGCCTGTGTGCGGTTAAGATGTGACTATAATCAAAAATTCCTCCTGGTCATAACAGCTGGCAAATAGTTCTTATTCGCTTCTGTTCATGTAGCCTGTGGAGGAGGGCGGCTTTGTGTGAGCAGAGATCGTCGTAAAATTTAACATCACAAGAAAGTGCCATAACTCCTGATACCTCATACTGTGTTTACACGAAAACATCCACCGATTTTGAACGCGCCAAGCAACACTGTTGCTCTCAGACTAACGACAGATTATATTGCTATAGGCTACTGCTTATATAATATGTTAAATTGCTATAAAGTGAAAACTGGCCTGCAAACATAAACAGTGCAGGCCTATGTGCATGTGTTTTCTGATACTATATAATCTCAATGACTGGCTAGTATTATCCATGTGGCTTACTAAGACGTCCTTAAATGGCAGATTATGATGTCAAAATCCTCAACATATGGAATACCGTTCTGCCGCGTCAGAAAGTAAAGGATATAGCCTACTGTCTGTCCTCTGAAGAACACACACGCTGTGGTACCAGTGCACACACACATACACACACGCTGTTTCGTTAGGACTTCCTAGGAAACACGTTAAACCACGGACTGTTAACTTAAAAACAGAATCACAAGGGACTGATATTTGATATCAACCACCTCTGGAGTGTGAGGTCAGGGCAGACAGCAAATACTGAAGACGTGATCCTAAAAAGCCCTCCCTAAAAAAAAAAAAAAAGGTTGCCTTGAACACTTTTGATTGAAATAAATAAAGACAGACTGACCTCCCATGTAGGGGTCTAAATTATTTAATAATCCTTCATGTCTGATGAGATTTATGCTTTATTGACTAGTTGTGTTGCAATTTTTTTTCTAATTCTAATTTGACACGAGAATCTTGAGATAAAAAAAATCATCCACAATATGTAAAGTGAACCAATGTCACGTCTTACCGCTGAAAACACGCCTTGAATGTCACCAACACAAGGCCCTAAAAGGGATTGAATTTGATGTCCAGCAGCATTTAAGTGCCCTTTTAGCCAAAACTATAACCTCTGGAGTGAGTTAATTAGATTATATGTTGGACCACAGGTGGATCTCTGGACCCCCTCATTCACTTAAGCAAGGGCCCATGGGGGCTTCCCGGACCACAGCTTTAACCCCCACCCCCACCACCCCCACCCCATCCGCCACCTCTGTCCCTCCAACTGCCCCCCATGCCCCTTACAGTCATAACTTTATATCTGTGCCAAATATTAAAACAAGACACACTTACTTGTTCTGCTCTGATCTCGCGTTAAAACACGGATGTTCGTTACTGTAAAATCCCGTTGGAGCGGATCGAAACTGATTATTGGAACCGTCTCCGTTGTTTCTCTCAGCGACACAAAGAGCATTCTGTTGATTTCGGACAAATATCTGCTACCAATCCCATCTGGCCGCCTGTCGGCTATTCTCTCTGAGTTATATTTTGGGGCTTGTCAAACCGCCGGCAATAAAACACACTTTATTACCGTCACGTGCTCGTTTTTTTTTTTTTTTTTTTTTTGCTGCTCCCACGCGGGTTCATAAATTATTAGGCCCTGCACCGAGAACCACTTTATTCGATAATGGCGCCAACGAAAAAAAAAACTTTAATCTCTGGGGTTTGTGCTGTTGGGGATTAAAAGATTATGCCTGTTGTGTCCATTTCAACTCACACACAGCGGCTGGAGTTTTTTTTCTTTCGATTTTGTTGTAGCTTGTTTTTGAATATAGGGTTCTCGTTTTTGAAGGTACCAACGAAAAGTATTTTAATTGTGTTTCTGGATTTTTAATAGAATTACTTCATAGATCGTTTATATAATTGGGTATTTTGGCTGGTATAATAAAGAAGGGCGACATGTTCCTTCAGGAAATCGTGTTGGACTTTTGTGAACGGAGTAAATTCCCTGCGTAAAAGCGATATTTCGTGTGCGTAAAACAGAGTCTGCATGCCGTTACCCTGTTGAGACCCCCATGTAGGTTACACCGCAGTCCTTTCCTTCAAAACAAGCAGAGGGTGAACCCTGTTTGCATTTTTCCGGATGTTTCTGGAATGTTGTTTGGAGCATTTGTTTCCTGCTTTGATTTCCGTAAATGGGGAGCAATAAAACCATAAAGTGTCTCTGTGAAAACAGACCGCGGGTCAGTGTGTGTGGTTGTGTGTCAGCTCTGAGGCTGCTGATGACATATAGGTGTCACAACAACACGTTAAACCAAACGTTACATATACAAAAACCTTTAAATATAGGCCTACAGCAAATTACTGATAAGTTAATAATAATAATATTAATAATAATGCCAAAACGTTTGGAGTTTACGTTATTAATTCACATTAATTCAGCCATCTCTCTATAGGAAAATACATTTTGAATAACACACATTTCACGTGCATTTTTAATCACGTGCAGCAAAAAAACAACACATTTGGGCTATTTATTGTCTTTTTGCAACTGGCTGCAAATTTTTTATATTTGATTGGTTTAGAAGACAAGAAATCCAAATGTTCAGGAACTGTAGTGCAAAAGTATAGGCTACGTTTTCATTAGGCTATCTTTCCTTTCATTTTAATTAAGCGTCACCGTAAAACACATCCCACTTGATTCCGTGATTTATAGCGCGTTAGCTTGGCTTCCTGCCTAATAACGCCTCCCAGCTGCTGTAGCATAAAATCATGTCCAGACCAAAAAAAAATGTCCCTGGACAACAGAGTGGAAGGAGTCGTTCGAGGTGCATTCATGGTAACTGGGAGAAGAGAGTTCTCATGGCCTCCAATGTGAATGAACTGGAGGGTAAGATGGTGTCGTTACCGGAGTCTGAAGTCTTGTAAGTGAAAATCCGCAGAGCTGGAATCGGTGTCCTAATGCTATTGGAGAAAATATCATCATTGAATCTGTAGCGCCATCTAGTGTTCAAAAGATACACAACAGAGCCAGCTGTGGCCTGTGTGAAGCCAGTGAAGGATGTCGCATTAGATCCACACTGTCATAGTCTGATTTTAAGATTTTTTTCCCCTACTTATTATGATTTTGATAATGAACAAGGATAATGTGCGGAGTATTAGTATTTTCCCTAGTTAGATCGATAGTATTGGAAACATTTTTGTTACACTTATTTGTTACTCAGTATGTGTATTACCATGCAAATATGCGTCAAAGATGCAAGTTAAAAAACAGTCTGATCATTTTAAAATATTATTCAAATAATACATTTAGAGAACAGTTTTGATGGAGGTATTTGCTTTTAGCACTTGCATCGTGTTTCACCGATTTCCTGACTGTTAGCACCACCTGGTGGCTCATAATGACAATAGCACTCAGCATTCGTTTACTCATTTGGCAGAAATTAATTTTCATTCAAATTTAAAATAGATTGGCCTGAACATCCATCAGCAGTTTAACCAAAGTAGTTCTTCCAATATAAAGCCACAAATTCAAAATGGTCCCATGTGACACAACATAAAAAAATTATCTCACATTTCTTATAATCCAGACAGAAAATAGACAGTCTATATGGCAGAAATATTCCTTAGACCTACTATTTGAATGGCTGATGATGAAATTAAATAGCATTTGGTTTTTGTTAGCTCATTCTTTTTTCTCTCTCTCTTTTGTTACCTGCATCACAAGATAATGTCCAACTGCGTCATTTTAGGGAAACTGCTCAAGCTGTGTGAGATCTGAAAAATAAAACATGAAGGAAACACGGTTATCAGTGAAAAGTGAGCTTCCAAAAATGTTAGTGGACAAACACATTATCAATTCTTAAATTCAGTTGTGCTTTGTTTAGTGGCTGTTTGGTTGTTATAAATCTAGCCAAGTTAGGATTGTTCCCTTAAAATCAGGCTCTCAAGACAAACCTGCAGGTTGTTTTCTTCTATGTAAATGTCTGAATCTGAAGTCTTTGCACCATCTTGCAGGGATAGCGAGACAGACGTGTTTTGTAATATAGTGACAGGGGACACAAACACACCTCTAGCTGTAGGTTTCTGTCTTTGTTATTTTGTCTCTGTTCTGTTTCTGTCTTTCTGTCTGTCCCAGGCTTTAATTTAATGTTTGCTTCTTTCTCTGCATCACTGTCTCCCCTATCTCCTTTTGTCTCTTTGTTTCTCTCTCTCACACACATTGACACATAAACACTTACACACACACACACACACACACAGATTCCCTGCTGCATTGCAGTAGGTTGTAAATAGTGAGTGCCAGCTGAGCTTGACTGAGCAATACCAGTGAAATACTGTCTTTGTTTCTTTCTTTCAATCTCTCACACCCCGCCTGCTGCCTTCATAAGAGAAAAAAAAAGGAAATGTAAAATAAAAAAGGGCAGGGAAATACTGTCTCTCTGTCTCTTTGTCTCTCTGACACAGAGGCTGCCCTCATAAAAATAAAAAGGACGTCAATGAAAACAAAAACACAGAGGAAAGGATTCCTTCTGTCTTGTTCTATCCATCTGTCCAAGTACGTTTTATGGCGTAGGAGCAAGAAATTCAACTTCTTTTACAGAGGCCTCAAATGATATCATATAAAAGCAGTATGAAGAAAGCTAACCAGACAAAGAGGAGAAAGTGTAAAAAGAGGACATTATCTGATCTGTCTCCGCAGAGTGCAGGTGATCTGTAATGGCATCTAAATGTCCATTATTAAAGTCTGTTTGTTTGCATTGAAAGAAACAATAGTTGTTCTTTTTCAGCTGAAGGACAATCATAATGCCACTTTGATAAATAAAAAATTCACATGCATGTGCATTTTGTAAATATTGTATGTGTGGTATGGCCACAGTGAGAACTGTTAAGGGCTCGGGGCTGCACTTTGAGAAACAGTCCTTGTATCTGCATCATACATCCTTCATCCCACATCCCAACAGTTATAATAGTTATATTGTTCTTTAGTGCAATTTTTTTACTGCACTGAATCATCTGTTAGTTTGTACACAGACTTATACACACTTATAGTAGATATAACTTAAAGTTCAGGCTTAGTTAATCTAACCAAATGCAGTTGTGTTATTATTGTAAAGGAATGAAAAAGGATGGCACTGTTGCATCTTGTATTCCATTTTATCCCAGTAGCTTTATAACTTGTTTGGATCATTTGGAAATACAGGAACATGCGTGTTACAAGGATTTCATATCTCAAAATATGCAATTTAGTCTCAAAGGAATTATGTTAAAATGCATCTAAGACCTACATTTTAGTTGTTATCTGTTTGTTCGTTAGCTACAGTAACAACAGCATTAGTAGTTTAGTGTGCAGATTAAGGGAATTAACGCATTAAAACGAAACATCACAATAAAACACATTAAATAGGAACACATGCAAACATTAGCCTGAGATGGAACAACCAAGCAAATTGGTCACAAAGCCATTCACTCTCACACAGGCATACATCTCAAAACATACACACCTTGATTAGTTCTACATAGTATGCAACATTAATCTACACACACTCATCTAGTGGAGCAATGATTGGATATTCGTTTTCACACCATCACGAGTGTTAAATTGCAGTTCAAATGTCAAAGCTCAGTGTCGGTACCTTGTGTGAGCACTATGCTGGACTCCATTTTCCTCTGCAGCATCCTGAGATCAGCAGAATAAAATAGAAAACGAAATGAAAACCTCAACGTAGATAAAAATTTCGGTCAGAAATCTGTGGAAATTGCATTTGTCCAAAGAAAGTTTGGAAAGGTAGCCTGTAGTCTCTCTAGACAGTCGGAACAGGAGAGAAGACATGCGAAATAAATCACTATACGCATTTTCTATTTCGCCTGAGAACAACCGGTTCCAGCAATAAACGTTATTTTATGTTACATGTGTGTAAACAAAGGACATTTTAACATTAAAACACAACATTTAACGAATAAATTAGGAAACTCTAGATTTTTGATCGGGGAAAATGTTGCAGAGAGACAAAAAACCTAAGAGAAAGAATCGGTGCGTGGAGGCGCGCGGGTGCAGAGGAGCAGCTCTGGGCCACCGAGAGCGCGCGAGGTAAAGCTGCCAGTGGGTACGCACTGCACGCGCACACATGACAGTTTTGCGGCCAATGGCGGGCATTGTCGGCTCGTAAAACGGTTTTATGACGTGTGTGTCAGAGAATCAACCCGACAGAAAGGGGAATTTGTAGCAGCCGCACTCAAGAGAAAGCTGCATTTCCAAATTAAAGAAAACAGACAGAAACGTAGGCCTACACACGCGCGCGCGTGCCTTGTTGAATCAAGCCCACACAATTTTATAGCTGCAAAAGGCCTTTAAGCCAGACCCCTGACGTCGGAGAAGTATTTCAAATGTACAAAATTAAATGTCATGTAGGCCTGGAAAACAGCAAAGGAAACCTAAATCTTGATCAGTTCCCCAAACCTACAGCAATTTAATCGTACATTCCCCCATGAAATGGAACTAACAAGAAAAACAAACGACATGTTTTTTTCAGCAGTGTAAAGAACAATTTTTACTCTGATGAAAAAATATAAACAAACCGACGGCTGTTTAAACTAAAATGCTAATTTGTGTAATACAAAGAAAATGTGCACTTTTTCATAATAACAGATTTTCAACGCACCAATTTATGTGAGATCCTTTTGCGCCAGCTCAGTAAACTTACAAGCCAGGCATGGTAGCTATTCTGCTCATTTTCTTCTGTGGCGAAATTATTAAATGAATAGGCTATAACGGTTATTACGATTGTTTGGGGGGGAAAGTTTAATAATAGCAATATTAGGCACATATCACAAAATACTGTGTTCTTACTGATGTTGATTAAACCACTTGGGGCACAGCACACACAGAACACAGCATTGACATATCATCATCTTTTAAGTGGATATAGCATTAGCATTCATTTGAAGTCATGTTATGGCCACCTGGTGAACTCCAGTCTGTTCTTTAAGCTCTGTTATTGGTGTCTTCCAACTCCTGACTAAATGTCCATCTCTTTAGCTATGTTCATAAGTTGCTTACTTTGTCTGTCTTTTGTTGCTGCAGATACTGTACTGTGGGTTTATAGAGCTTTTAGGGCTAAAAGCAGCTACCCAGTGCAGCCAAAAACACTTCTGAGAACGATAAGACTGAAACAAAACAGTAAAGTTGCAGCCAGGCAGCTAAACAATGAGCTGAAACTCACTATGAACCTAAAGTCAAGGGCAGATTCAGGTGATAATTCTCTAGGTTCAGTATGATTGACCCCTTTCATGGTGTGATGTGTTTTTCACATTGTCATTTGATCACTTGTTAGTGTAAATTACAGCAGCTTTAAGAATACTTTATTTTTCCCCTAAAGAATAAGCAATAAAGCTTCACAACCATCCTTTCTTTTACCTTTTACAAGTCAAACCCACAGTTGACTGCATTAAAGTCTTGCTTTTATCTGGGGATCTTTGGAAGCAATCTGGAAAACATAGTAAAAGACTAACTGTAGGTTAACTGAAAGTAAGTTCAAAAAATTATAGTACTTGTTACTTGCAGAATAAACTCCCTTCCTTTAAGGTCCACATTATATGTAGCTGAACTTTTCATGAGCCAAATGTCCCAGTCGACCACATTTTTTTTGTAACTTAATACCGTTTGTCTGCCTGTGATGTGAAACACTTTTAGGATCTGATGAAGGTGTAACACTAATGTGCGCTGTTTATGGTTTAGTCCTTTAATAAAATCTGTTTATTATTCAAGAACACAAAACCCCCACAGGCTTTAATCTTTTATGCTATAATACTATAAAACTTTCTGTGGTCTCTTACCTCTGGCATAGCTAATAAATACATATAAGGCTGTCTCTCTTTGCTTCATCATCTTTATCCTTAAAAGAGGTCAGAAGTTCTGTTTTTCCTCAACAGAGTTGAACAGTATATTCACTTACTTTCTTCTCCTCTTACATTCTTTCTTCAAGGGAAAATGACTGCCATAACAAATACTGCAGTGTCAATAGTTCAAGCTCTTTTCAGTTTTCATTTAACTGAGATTGAACTGTTGCCAGACTTAAGGTAAAAATCTTGTGAGTGCATTTTGGGGTAAAACATTCACATTCTTACTCTTTCCATTTGCATGACAATGACACCCATCTTGCTTTATGTAACCAAATATCACAATCCATCTGTACATTTCTGCCATTTTAGTTTAAAGGACTCTAATAGAAAGACGCTTGAAACACACAGGGCAAAAAAAACAAACAGAAGCCATGCAATCAGGTGTTAAAATGCATGATTTCTCTTTCTTGAAGCTGACACATATTCCTTCCTGCATTTTGTCATCTTGTCCTGAGGAAACATACAATTGTCCTAAAAACAACTCTCCAAAACTGCAATTCTACATGATCATAATCACAGAGTTGAGCAGAATCTTTAATATTTTCAAGGATCTTTGCAAGGAAAAAAAAACCTTGTAATTATTCTACAAGGTGGTAACATATCTTGTTAATGTCTATTATTTATGGTTTGTGTTTTTATAGCCATGCAACTTTCTGAGAATATGAGCAGAAAGATGACTTGACAACATTTTAATGACTAGTAATTTATGTCATACTTACTGAGCAGGGAGTGGGCTTTTTAAATGAACTGACTGTAACATCACGATTTGTCTTTGCATTCATGATAGTCTCTTACAAAAAAAAATAGTTTTTTATGTGCTTCTTCTAATTTTGTTATGATATATTTGTAATTCTCCCTTTTCTCGGCTTAAAGTAAATAAAGCCAATGTCTAAAGCCAATGAGAGAAGAAGGAAAGGGGTAAAAATGTTAAGCCATAAAATGTGTTTTTCTGTTCAGTTAGAGGTATGTTGAGTTTGTCAGTGTGCTTGGGATGGTGGGCAGCAGCTCAAGCTGACTGCAGAGACCTTAAGGTATCGGTTTTATTTTGAAGAGGAACCATAGAGTGCATTATCACACCCCTCTGACTGCAGTAATGAACCCAGATGCCAGCATTTTTATCCACTTTTCACATATAAACGATTTGCTGAGCACGAGTTGGTTCTTATTCGTGTAACTTTGCTGTCTAAATTAAAACAGAAAAATCAGTATGGCCTCATTACAGAAAGGCTCTTCCCCTTTATATAGTATCTTTCATTATCTCCAAATTAGGGAATTTCCGAAGAGGTTGAGAAATTAATTATTTATCATTTTCAAAAACTCTCTAAGCAGACTAAATATCTAAACTCACCTGTGTCGCTGAGCAGAAACAGAGCTATTTCCTGGAATGATTTCAGAACAACAGCCGCTGTTTCTCATGCTAAATGTTCAATCTGTGAGTACAGCCTTGAAAGAGGAAACAAGTCATGTTGTATAAATGCTGTTTGTTAAATGTGAAAAGTCTTTGAAATGCTTAACCAAACGTATTTCGTCGTTGTACATTTTTGTGAAAATTCAGGTTCTACTGAGATTTGAACTCAGATCGCTGGATTCAGAGTCCAGAGTGCTAACCATTACACCATAGAACCGGTGGGAGGACACTGCTCAGTTCAAAATACACAACGCCTCCACCCAGTGGACACAGTCGGTTATTACATGTTCAAGGATCAGTGCTGACTCCTGGTGCTGGTTACTTGTTTTTTAGTTTTTAAAAACCATTTCTCATCTTTAAATGTCCCTATCCAGTGGCGTCACTGTGAGACAACAACATTAACAGGATCTGTTTAAGGACGAAATGTGTTTCTAATCATTTTATTCCACACAAAGGTGCCACGTTAAATTTGTCCCTTTGAAATGGACGGCTGTATCAAATATGGGTACTAAACTATGCTACAGGAATCCTTTTTATAGTAGCCTATGTAGGCCAATAATTTTGCAGCATGTAGGTATAGCCTACTATGTTAATGCATTGCTGTGAATAACTGTGTTACTGCAGACATTGTTTTCTGCAGACATTTGTTTGAACATTACTTACCGTCCTATTTAATTTCCACAGCATAATAAATATTTCCGTTGTTGCAGCTGACTGTTAATGTGGTTGTTTCGTTCATTTTATTTCAGCACATTAGTTAATCGGAATTTCTAAACTCTTTTTCTAGTTATTGTTCCATTTTCATTTTTGTAGCCTATAATTAGTTAGTGCAGTTTATCAGATTGTTATTTTGTTTTTAAGGAATGTTTAGCTGTGCATTTGTAATATTTTTGTAGCCTATAATTTAGCCGATAGAAGTCATTTTGCTGTGCAGTTTAACAGATTTTTAATTTGTTATTAAGGAATGTTTAAAAAAATATATGTCAGCTTTCTTTTTTCAGCGTTCATCTAGGCTACTTTATTCTAAAGCTTTATCAGCCCTCTGTCAACATTTGGAAATAACTCACACAGCGCGTGCATAATTAGCACTGACATTTTAATTTAGAAAATGAGATGTTCTTAAGGAATGTTTAGCTGGGACAAGAAGGTTATTTTCTACCACATCTTATTCAGAAATTAATTAATTGAAATGATGTCATTCATTATGGCAAACAGCGTTACTGACAAATTGTGGCATTAAAGCTATAGGTCACTTTCTTCCGTTGGCTTTAGGCGTCTACATTCAAGTGTTAAATTATTTACAGGCTAAAATCAGGGAGGTAATCCTGATTTTAAAAATGAATGACCTCCTACGTTAGTGATCGTCGATACAACTATAGGCTGAAGACAGATTTTATAGCCTAGCAAAAAACGGAGACAAACCCGGACTCCAGCGCTATTCAGGCCTTTGTTTTACGTTTTAATTCCCTGTATAATGACATTTCCTGTTTTGTGGTCTCCAGGTCTGTAGAATATGTGATTGAGGCTGTCTGGTCTCATCTGCAGACAATGACTTTAACATTTAGAAGGACAGTTGAGCCCCCAAGGCAGGAAGGGGTGTCCAATAAAACCATATAGTCACAATGACTTGTCTGGGCTAAATTACTTTATGGTACGTGTGTGTGGGTGTGTGTGTCTGTCTTGAAGGTGGGGAAAGTCACGTTTATTCTCCAAATGCATGGTGTTGGTTTATGACCCTGCAGTAGGATGAGCGCTGAGCAGATTATATGGCCGCAATAAATGAGAGAAGCTACGAGGCACTGCGCTGACTTTGACAAAACAAGGAGGCAGAAATGTCTCTCTGTGGACTGAAACCCAGACTACATACCTGAGAGCGGTGGAACACCTTGACGTTGGAATAATATAATCGTAATAAAAAACATAACACATGGTATTATTGGTCTGTAATCCGGTGAAACGTGATACTGCGTTTGTACTGTTTTTTTCTCTTGGAGGATCACACCATAATAATACAGGAAATACCATCAGAACAAGACACATTTTCTTTTTGTAAGTAATAATTTTAGTGCAGTAATGTAGTGGTATTTAGTATTTATCTAGCCTATTTCATACCAAAAAGTAAACACTGAACAAATGAAAAATAAATAACAAAAAAAAAACGGCAATTTTATTACAGTTATACTAATCTAACCAAACGATTGCACAGGCCTACGCACAATTTGTAGGAATATTATTATTATTTGTGTTAGTAGTAGTAGCCTGGTATTATGACCGTAGGCCCAATTATAGAACCGTACGGTTACTACATAAAGCCTCTATAGAACTAGTAGCTATTAGTGGAAATATCCAATAAAACCAATGTAGCCCAAATGTCTAATCCGTCACATAAAATCGCAAAACCATCCTCTTCAGTGAGTTTGTAACTCTTCCCTAGGTGTAGATTTAGTGCCACGATTCAAGTGCAATCGGGGGGAAACGCCTTTGTTCCCTGTGTAGCTCATCGTCACAGGTAACCTCACATTTTAGAAATTGATTCATGTTTTTTTTATTCAGTATACTTTATGGTCACATTGTTGTAATTTATTTTTGTTGTTTATCTGATCCTTGTAGGCCTGTTTTGTCGTGTGTGCTGACTCTGACATGTCTTGACTTGGGATAATAACAAATGAACTGAACTGAATATGAAGTGAAAACAACAACAAACCGCACAATTAAGAATGCTGTAATCCATCTTTTATTTTATAAAAAAAAAAATCACCACGAGCAGCATATTCAGCCTAAATGAGCAGACGAAGGCCTCTTTTCATCACATCTGGACTCCAGTAAAATCACAGCGCAGGACAACTGCCGCTGTAGGCTAACATAGCCTGATGTGTTTCCTTTTCTCCCAAAGAGAATGTGTTTATTTTTGAGTCCATCTCATCCTCGTGAAAAAACACAAAAATAGGCTACCTTTTGATATGCCTATAATATTTCAACATTATTGTAGCTACAATCTAAATGAAAATGGTTGTGCGTTGTGTCTGTATGTGATCCTTACAAAACGTCTTGTTTATTCTTACATGAGGTAACAGCGAAACAAAAATAACCATCAGACTGCTGCCACACCATAGCTTAGCCATGACTGGTGTGCATGTGTGTGAGGAATATAGGCATGACCATATCTGCATATTAGACCCACAGTAACAACAGATATACACAGCAACAATGACAACAACAGCAACAACAACAATAACAACAAATATGCCTTTAGGCTACATGCACAGTTTATAAAACAAAACAAGGAAGCTTATTCTGTTTTCAGGAACAAAATGTTAAATGTCCCCTCTGATAATTGATAATTATTTTAGGGGGGCTGGGATTGGTTGTAACACAGTAAAGTGCTCCACTCTGGAGCAAGTTAAACAACTACTGAACTACTGAACAACTACATGATTATAGGCCTTTTCCTGACAGCATTACTCACCTGGGTGCACCTGGAATACATCATGAATTACTCAAAAGTCTTTGATATCACAGTTTTTAATTGTGTTTGCTTGTTTGTTTATTTTAATTAAGTTTATAGTTATAATTGTGCAAACGTGACATTCTTTTCTGCTCCAGAATAAATGCTAATCGTCCACACTGAGGTTATAATTGTAAGCTAAGGTTGTGGATAGATATAACATATTTCAGCATGTTGCGACATGTTGCAAATGATTTGAAATGATTATGATTTACAACTGTTTCTTTATTTTTAGGTTGTGGTAACAAGAAATGCACTATTGGATCTACTGCAGAGCCTCCAGAGCCATTCTTGTAGCATCTCATCTCGTTGTAGGAGAAAGAAAATATCAATCTTCAATTGCTCAAGAAGCATGATGTTGCATGTTTCAGTTTACAAAGGAAGTTCCTTGTAACTTGCGTATTTGACACTTCTGAGTCTGGTTCGAACAACCTTTCAAAGCACATGTGAATTCATCACATTTGAACATGTGGACAAATCATTTACCATCTTAAAAATACACATTTAGCCACATGTGGTTTGCGAAACAGTATCTCACGTTGATGATTTCACATATATGTGTGTGTTGTTTTTATTTATTTCACATATAGGCTAATATCTTGTGTGAAATCGTGACATGTGATAGATTTACATTTTTGTAAAGGTAAGACAATTGTAAACCAGTACCAATGAGCCTGAATAGCAGCACATTGACAGCAAGTCCAGGCACAGTAAATGTGATTTGTGTCTTAAAGCTAGGGAAGGCGACGACAGAGAAACTAGCAAGAGACTGCTAGATTTTGAAGGTATCCAAGCGAAGAAATTCCACCCACTCCTTACAGGCCTCCCTCCGAAGCCACTCCACCACATCACATTTTCATGTGCAGTGAGTGCACAAGCAGACTATGTAGGAAGGATTTTTTTTAATCATTTTTGTGTCAGAGCATTTGATTTATTGATTGATGTGGTTGATTAATATAACACACCAATAGAAGAAAAATGCTTCTCAGTCTGAATCCTGAGTCAAATTCCTTATGTGTACACATGGCTGGCAAATAAAGCTGATTCTGATTCTGAAATCAATCGCTTAGCCCAGCTTTAAGCTCAAATAACGATTAATCATGCAAATGATTGAGAATTACAGTATTTTAAAACAAGAATATGATCAGATTTCACCTTTAAATTAAGCTAACTAAGGGTTCAGCAAACTACCGGTACATCAGTTGCTCATCTTCCTGTTTACATCACTTGCCACTGAAACTCACAGCTTAATTTCCCCAGTGTGGCCTCACCCTCTTGTCTGTCTTAAGCAATAATTTCATTAGAAGTGTCACGCTTCTGTTTGTTTAGGTTTCTTTTCCACAATTATTTTATTTTAATTTCAAATAAACACTCTGCGACGAGTTTTCAGACATAAGACAGGCACTCATTCACGGGATCACTCATGGGATTTATCTTTTGATAGCACAGTCTCGTCTGGCACACTGAGAGCACTTTTTATGAGGCTAATAGTTTTTAAAACATGATTCACATTTTGGCAGAAAGCACAGACAATTTATGTGAAGTCAAGTATGTGTCAAGTAGTTTCAGTTTTTGGACATTGTGAGATATACACCCTTATCAAAAACAGATGTGTTTTAAAGTGAACAAAGTCTTTGATATCAGCTAGTGTGTTTTTTGCCTAAATTTATGGATCTCCCTATAAATGTTAACATTTGATTCTGAGCGTTATTTACAACTACCCCACGTTACAGGTTGACTGTCTTCATTTTGTAACATGCAGATGGAAGAATTCTACACCAGAGTTCAGAAGATCTAACATGAAAAGGCCAAAAGACTTTGATAGGAGTCTTTTTGTGTTACAACCCATCCTGGTCTCCCCTGAGGAGTTTGACCACTGCAGTGCTCCAAGGCAGCCATGTTAGCTCCACAATCCCTCGCTTAGTAGCAGCTGATCATGATAGCTGAGGTTAAAGATGTTGGACATCTCGGAGCACTGCATTCTCTTTTATCAGCTATAACCTCACCTCCTCCTCACCTATCCTGCAAAAAAAAACAACCCCAGCCTCTTCTCCAAATCCATCATTCATTCAAACTCCTCCTCTCCCGGGTCATCAGCTTCTTCATCTTCATCCGCCTGTTCTGGAACCAGATTTTGACCTGTCTCTCTGTTAAATTTAAGAGCCCTGCCACCTCCAGGCGCCGGTCCCTGGTTAGGTACATGTTGTAGAGGAACTCCTTCTCCAGCTCCAGGGTCTGGTGTTTGGTGTACGGACACCTTTTCTTCCGAGTGGACTTGGCATAGATCCAGCTAGCTGATGGATTTTCTGTAGAAGAAACAGGGTGGCATATATTTTAACTTTAACCACACACCAGTATTTACTTTCAGCTGGTTGGCTTGTATTTGAGTGTGTGTGTACAAGTGTGCTGTGGGGAGTTCAAAGACTGACATAAAAATCAAAGAAAATATTCTCAGGAACAAATTTTATGAGCCTGCTACTTCTGGCTCATTAGAAAAAGAAACAACACCACATGCTCAAAACACAGCTCCATAAATAAAGGCAATATTCAATTCCTTTTTTAAAACCACATTACTCCTTTTATCAAAGCTAAAAATGCAATGGAGTTTTATTAGCCCTAGGGTTGTTTATGCTCTCATTTTTTTTTTTTACAGTTCCGTCATTTCATTAATTTTCACTAAACATAATGTGACATTGTGTAAAATAATTTTTGTGGATTCTGATGTAGCTGAAGCCCTTTTAAGATGAAAATGTTTTTGGGAGGACAGCAAGCAGCAATAAATAGAGCAGAGTGTTCCCAATAAAGATCTAAAGAGTAAATCTCTGTCTGAGTGCAAGCAGTGTTGATAAACAGCCAAACTGAGCCTCATTTTTAGAATTATTAAACTGCAATTGGGGAGAGATATCTGAACCTTTGACTGATATAAAATGCTTTATTGGCCACTTAGTTAGACAGAGAGCCACCAAGAGAGCAACAAGTTTTTTGGCTTTGGCTTGGTGCTCAAGGCTCACACCACACAGTTGTTGCTCCCTGTGTTTCAGTTTCTGAATTATTTATTTGATGAAGTGTATCAAAGAAAAATATGTATAGCCTAATAGTCAATAAAATGTATTTTTCTTCTTCTACTTATTATTATTATTAGTAGTAGTAGTAGTAGTATTATAAGCCCAGTCATATTGTTTATGTGTTGCTTGACATCATGTATTTTATTCGGTGTCCCTCTTTAATTTCTGTTTATTGTAATTCAGACTTTTAAAAAATACTTTTGTGGGTCTTAATTTAAAAAACGAATAATTAGGCCTTTGTTTAATGCATGCTGCAATCATGAGGTTACATCTGTGCAAGCTATGAAACATAAAATTGCCTGTAAATTAATATGGCGTTTTTGGACAGACATTCTAATACAACATATTGGCTATAGATTAGCCCATATTTGGCAAAATAAGCTTCCAGCATTAATTGAAAGAAAAATAATAGTGTAGCCTACTTTCTGCACAAATCCAATCCGAGGAGTGCAGTGCAAGCCTACCTGTGCTTTCCCTCTGGTGAAACATTTTTAAATAATAGCAATAGCAACTTAATTATTTTAATGGTCAATAAAGTGCTCTATTTACAGTTTACAAGACATTTATAGGGCTATAAAAGTCACACGCACTTACGTACTCACTAGGCCACGTTCTTCTTCTCTGTCACACACTCACACAGACACACACCTGTGTATGCACAAGCTAATAAACATTCCTGAGTTTGGTATAACCTATTTGTCTTTACCGGGGTCAGGCTGTTCTGTTTCTCTCTCCGCGTCCTCTTTTTTGGGCTCCGGCTTTCTTCCCAGCTCCTCCGCGGTCCCAAGCCGCTCGAGGACCACCTCAGTCGGGCTGGCGAAGCTGGAATCCTCGGGGCTGCCGTGTGGCGGCGGTGAACTCTCGGGTTTAACCACCTCGAACCTCGGGCTCAGATTGGAGAGGTCACCCTGAGAGGGGAGACACCCGGGGAAACCGGCAGAGGCATGGGACAGAGAGGTCTCCGAGGTGGGAGTCGCCCCCTCCCAACAGCGTACGAACCGGCTCTCGGAGGCGACCGCGGATGAGAGGTGTTCGGCGTGGGTCTGCGTCTGCGGACCATAGTATGGGTGGTGGTGGCTCAAGAGGTGATGTGGATGAAAAAGGCCAGAGATGGAAGCGCCGGGGGTGGACTGCAGCTGCGGAGAGGAGGACGAAGAGGAAGTAGATGTGTTTGTCCAAGGAGAAAAGCCGTTTAAACTCGTTTGTTTGTTGGAAAAATGTGAAAAATCCGGAATGTGTGAGCCCGGGGTTCCCTCATCCTCCTCCGTTCCCCGGACTGGCTTTGCGCAGCCGGCCGTAGATCCCTGCAAGCCTCCCGTGATAAAATGTGTACCGTACGGCTCTTCGGTCTGGAGCCCCATCATGGAATAATAATTCGTTAGCGACATGTTTATTTTATTATTTCAATAAAAATACACTTAAGTGCGACTGTAAAACGTTAGATGGGCTGGTATAGTGGCTTACATCCTCCCCTAAAATGGTAGTAATTTTTTTCCTGCCCTTACCTTCTTCTCGACTGCCCATTGGTTATACTGTGGATCACATGGTTAGACTGTATTTACCCAGAATAGGAAATAAATCAAATCATTCTTTTGTGCTCAGAAATGTGTTAGTAGGCCTACTAGCCTGTTGCCAGATGGGCCTGAATGTAGCGCGTAGGTTCATAAAACTGTATTTGAAACACCGTACAAGCTGAATAAAAATGAGCAGGGAGTCTTTACAAGTTTGTTTGAAGTTAGCACGCGCGCGCGTGTGTGTGTGTGACAGGATTGAGATTAACAGACAAGAGAAAGTGATTTCCTTGATCTTGAGTTTACAATGAAAACATTTTGTTGGGAAAAACTCTCCCTCGAAGTGGCATCACATGCTCTTTCTTTTGCGTATGGGCTATTCTACTACCCAAAACAGGGCATGTCTAATTGGATTTGTGTTAGTAGACTGGTCAGAAAATGCTGTTATTTTCAGATCACATGATTATATTAAGCTGTCATTTGTTTTATTTATTTAGTAGCCTTCTTATTATTGATAGGCTAAATAAAATTCTGATATCCGTTTGCGCAAAGCCGCATTAATGTTACATGATTGCTGGTCAGATAAACCCGTGTTTATAGCCTATTGCAGCTGTATCCTATATATTATTTAGATCTAGGCCTAGATTGTTCTAAGATGCTGATTTCTCTATTCACCATCATTGGGCCCATGTTTGTGTGTGAAAGTGAAATTTCATTGGCTGGAGAAGTGGGTGACGAGAAGAATGGGGGCGTGGTCTACGTAGACAAACTGATTGTGCCCCTTTCCTAAATTCCGTATCAACCCTCTGCTAACATAGACCTTGATCGCTGTCTCTTCTGCACTCTTAGCGCCATCTACTGGCTGGATGAGATAAAACAGGAGGCATTCTCAAACGCCATCATGTATGCTAAGAAGCCACATTAGATCTGATCCTGTGGAACATCATTCTTAGAATATTTTTTATTAAATATAACTCCGGGCACACTGTAAGTGAGTTGATTCCAACAGGATGAAGCAAAACAATCCTTTCAACAGCGTCATTGTGCTAACTTCCAAGGAGTGACATAGCTTAATAGTGAAAAAACAACATTGCAAATGATCTTGTACCGGGGATCCACTTGCCTCTGGAAGTATCAAGTTCCTTTTTGACAACTAAGAATGTCAGACTATTAAATAAAAAAAAATATTACAAAAAAAAAACAATATTTGAGCTGCCAACCCTCTGGTGTATTTCAGCAAGCTGGGCTCTTTACTGCATCGTTTTTTATTTAGCACAGTATCACGTTAGTTTAATCTCTATCTACTGGTCTCAGTAATACAATGAAGAAACACATAATTAAATGAAAGGATAGACTATCCTTTCATTTAGCTGGACCCTGGAGGATTCAGGCCAGATGCATGTTATTGCAGTAACTTCCTGTAGGTGGCAGTGTCTTCATGACTGCCCTGGTTGGGAGGGGGTCAAGCTCAACCCGCTGTTCATTTGCCAGTCTATGTTGCAAGCAGGTAAAAGTCGTGCAGGCTGACAACATTTATTTGACAAATTGATGTCAACTGTTTCAGAAATGATCATTGAGAAAATCGTCAGGGGAAGTATTATTGTCATTATTATTTGCTCTTACATTACTATTTCTATTACTGTTAAGCTACCTTGCTATTGCTGTTACTAGCACTCCTACCATTACTATCACTTCCTTACTAGCATTTAAAAAATATTTATAACACACTATAATTAAAGCAGATGTATGGGCTTATTAAGTGTTTATTAATGTACAGTATTTGTCAACAATTCTAACTTCTTCTATACATATTTTCCATTTCTACAACTGTGTTTTACTTTATTGTCATTCATTATCTGTTTATACACCAGCCTTACCCACAGGAGTTATGTACATTAGTAAACACTTATATCTGCTTACAAGCTAACACAATGTTAAAAATACTAATTCTACAAATCTTAATACTACTACTAAAAATAATAAAAATACTGCAATGAACTACTGCTCCTGCCACTTTTTCTCCTTTCCGCAGTAATGCTGCTGCTACAACTACTACTGCTACAAAAACTGCTACTATTACTGCTGCTGATACATATACCACCCCTTATACTGCCTCTTCAATTTATTACTATTGTTTAACTACTCGGTAACATTCACTGTTACTGCTTCTACTAATAGTTTTATTAGGCTACTGTGCTTACTTTCTACTTGTCGACAATGATTACTGTTACTGCACTGTCAATTTCTTTAAAATTCAAAAAACTGAAATATAAAATAAAAATAACAATGCTTAGCATTTATTAAAAAACAGCATATAAATAAATCAGTTTAAAACATCTCTGTTGGTAAAAGAAAAAAATGGGCCAGCAGGTTTGAGGTCGAGTTTATTGTAGGCCATTAGTATAAATGTCTTTCAACCAGAAACACAATCTCTTCTTTCATGTCTTCCTTTTTTTACGTCACACACAAATACACACTTACACACGGACTGGGTGAATGTGTGAGACGAAGAAAGAGAGAGACAGCAGACTGTCTGTATTGCCCCAATAAAAGTCATTACGTTGACGAAATGGTGGTCGTGTCAGTGTGTTTGCGGTTCAAGGTTCATCTGCAGCCTTGGACTCACTGTGTGTTTCTGCTGTCTGGTCCTGGTGTTGTTCAAAGTCTGGGTCGGAACCTCAGAGTGAAAAAAATTGAGAAAACATGACAGAGAAGCTATTTACTACTTTTACTCATTTTCCTTTATACTTTCATTTTCACAGACATTTCTACTCACTTCTGTTTGTAATATTTTATATTAGTATAACCTGGGGTTGCAATGACCTGCTTAATAACCTGTATTTTAATTAGAGTGGTTGTCTTTACAATTTAAACATTATCCAACTAAAATGTGAGCCTATTAAATTGTGTTTCTGTTTTGTTGTTGAAGTGATCACATGATGCTCATTTCATTTCATACAGTGTGATTATATATTTTATTTCAAAACCAAGCAAGGGCAAGCATACAACTTAAAACTGATTAAAACCTAAATAAACTGATGAAATCTCTAAAATTCAAAACCTGATTTTGATAGCTGGGCTTGAGTATTTTTGATGTCTTCTTTTCGGAGAGAAAGGAAGGGGAAGGAGTTGTCTTTTAACAACCATAATGTAATCGACTAAGAAATGAAAAGAATATGATTAACTACAAAAGGAAATGAAGAAGATCATGATTTTATTAGTATTTGATTAAAATGTGTGTGTGAAAAGAATAAGAGAAGTAAAGAGTAAGAGAAGTGAAGGAACATGTTGAGACAAGTGCTATGTTGAAACATTCAGACCCCTCTGAATGACCCAACGCTGTAACAAAAACAGCATTTAAAATAAGTAATATTTGTATAAATATATTCTTATTTTATAAGAAATTCTATTATATATGTACAATTTGACATTAAACCATAACATGAATTTGTTGTGTTTTTGTTTTGTTTTGAAACCCTTGTAATAAAAATTTTAAGGTAAATCTTTCACAGCTTAAAAGTATTTAACATCAAATTAAAGATTACACACTCCTCTATAAATTCCCTCCAATCCATTTGAAAACAAACACCAAACCATTTTCCTCACAGAGATATTGTATAATGTTGTCAAATATTTTAATACATCACGCTTACATGTTTTGAAATATAATCCATGAATATTTAGAAATGCAAATAATACTGTTGCAATAAATGGCCTCACACTTGACACAAACATACAGTATTGATTCATTGATAACGGTGGGTCATTCAATATTTATTCACATTTAACTAATCACAAATTACTTCGTGCTATTTCAAAGTACATCAAAGTAAACCAAGCAATATGATTGCACTCATATGTCTTTACAGCCTAAAAACACAGTAGCAAAATGGTACCCAATTTTAAATGTCACAAATATCAGAATAATTCATGTAGATTGTATTCGCTTGCCTGAAAATGATTTTATTCATATGCTAAATAGATGGTTACATTTTATCAAGTATTTTGTCATTAGTTATTAGTTTTGAGCAGGTACATCAATTATAACAAAATTCACATAAACAACAAGAGGATTCATAATTAAAACGCTCATGACCACGCTCACACATGAAAAGGATGAAGAATGTATGTCCTCATTTCTTGGACATGACACGAAGGCCTGAGGCAGAGATGTGTAATTTCTTCAATGTAAGCCACATGATTTAAGAAGAAATTTGGGTTCAAATGAGGAAAGAGGAGTACTCTGAAAGTGTTTTTGATGAGAGATAGAATATTCAATATAAGCAGCTGTTGTGTTAATTGAGAAAAAACATGGATGGAAACCTGAGTCTTGGAGTTCTCCTTGAATAGCAGTGAGGAGCTGGGTTTATTTATTTATTTGTTTGTTTTCACCTCTATTCCTGTCTACATGATTGGAATCATACAGTGCTGTGACAAAGTTTGGCAGAGATGTCACACAGTTTGTGCATGACATTGAAAGATAGACTGTCTTTTGTCTTCTTTGTCCCTCATCCGACTATCAGAACAGGCAGTATCCTGTGCAGTACTGCAGTCTCTCTGCTTTCATTTTCTTCTCTTTCATTCGTCTGTTCTGGAACCAGATTTTCACCTGTCTGGATCAGCAAAGAACAGAATACAAACGTGCTTTTACCATTTGATTTCTTACTTACGTACTTTAATTACTTTATTGTAAAACAAAAGCCTGCAGAAACACATCAAAGTGTAAGATGCAGAATACATTATGAGCAAAACATAATGCTGCTGTTTGTCTTCAATATATCATAGAGAATATTCATGGGGGTGCATGTGCATAATGGTCATTGCCAACATTTTTGAGTGGTTATGTCTACAACATAAACACATGCCAAATTAATATGATTTTATATTACTTTCATAATTCATAATGTGACTAATCCTTTGGTCTACAAAAAGTCAGAAAAATGTTGATGCCCATCAAAGGCCCACAATAACATCTTCAAACATCTGGTCAACAGTCAAAAGCCCAAACATATTCAGTCTATAATGATATAAAACTGAAACAAGAAGCTGGAAATCTCCACAGAATGACTAACCAATTATGAAAATAGTTGTTCATTATATTCTGTCACTCAAATAATCAACTAATTGTTGTATGTTTAATTGTTAATTACATTAAGCTTTTCACTGTTGACTAAAAGATTATTATACGTTTTCTCCTTCCAGATTCAAAAACATGTAAACTTTTACCTGTCATGATCAAAAAACAACTATTAAAATTCCATGCTAATCATACTACCACATGTTCCATAGCACTTTGTTAACAAGTGGAACCAGACACCAGTAAGGTATTTGTGTTTTTACAAAGCACAGAGTACTTACTGAAAGTGCTTCACTGCAGCCTGAAGCTTAGGCGAAATAACACCTGGTATGGAGAGTAAAAATCCCCATACCACCATAACCACAATTTACCCTGATTTAACCCCAACTGGAACAAGGTTAGATGTGTTCCTTTGACCAGATGTAACTGTGCTCCTGTGTCAAGGCAGCTTGTATTTTACAGCTCTTTCATATCTGAGTCAGTGAATCAAAACTGGGGTCTGGTCCTGACCTATATTTTTAACAATGCAACATATACCTTTTATTTATATCAAATTAAAGAAATATTGCAACATGCATGTACCGATCTGTCAGGCGCAGAAGGCGGGACAGCTGCATGCGTCTTTCCTTGTTGATGTAAATGTTGAATAGAAACTCTCTCTCTAGCTCTCTGATCTGCTGTTTGGTGTAAGGACAACGCTTCTTCCTTCCCACACAGGGTGCTGCTGGATAGATAGATAGATAGATAGATAGATAGATAATTTAATATCACACTGATTAGGAGGCTATTTTTCAAATCTTTCCAGGTAGAAAGTGCCAAATAGTCTGGGTGGGGCTGTTAGGATGGTCAAACTATCTCTTCAAAACATCCAACAGAGATGAGCTACAACTGTTAAATTGGCCTGCAAAAATCAAACACATGTGAATCAGAGTTGAATTTAATGAATTTTAAGTTAATTTAAAGTGAATGTCAAGGTCTAAGTCGAAACAGTGAGTTCAAGAATTTAACATAAACTTCATGTGAGTCAAATTTATGCTCTCCTCACAAAATGTTCACATTTGTTTGCAAAACTATGCTTATTTGGGCCCACATGCATGGTTACCAAATGACTGTTTGTTATTTCAGCAGCTAAACACTATCAGTTGGGCCTGCATCTCAAATTGCTAACAAATGGAGGGAAATAAATAAATAATCATAATTACCAGCGCTGTTTGTTAGGAATCATTCACAAACATAAAACAGACCGATATCTGAGGAAATTATTATATAATATGTAGCCTATAAACATCAGCATAGGCCTACGACAACCTACGATGTGGCTTTTCTATTTGAGACAGATTATGTTGTTATATTGGGGCCATTAAATAAGCTAAGTCCCTTCAGTTTTAGACATCTGGGCTACAAGAAAAGTGCACCATTTCTATTTTTGTTAATTGTTATGTTATATTCCTGTACCACGTCTATTTTTAGCCTAGACAACGGTTTATTAATGACCGTTCATTGCTGCCCAGCCTGGGCCTATCCTGGCTCTTGACAGCAATTTACGTGCCAAGAGGTTGAGTCGGTTTTTGTAACATTAGAGTAGACTCTATGGAGTCCCTGTAGCCTCGTATAGCCTAATATGTTTATTGAAACATGTAGGTATCAAATAGGCTATATCAAGTTATCAGTTGGACAAATCTCTGGTGAGCTTGTCTGCAAGACACCCCACGTGGGGTGTTGATGACTCCAGAAACTCTTGGATTTTTCAGAGGTCTCCGCGTGGTCTCATTTAGAAGTTAAACTACGGTATTTAATTGGCTACGCTATTGTGTGACTTACTCGGGACATAGTCTCCCCCACTGCCGCTGGAGAAAGGCGCATCCTCCTCGTCCTCCTTCCCAGCCTGGGGTGACTCTGACCCCGCCCTCACCTCGTCGCTCTCCCCGCTTTGACAGCTCGTCCACTCGGCCCGATTCTCCTGTTGGCTCCCATGTGTAATCTCCGCTTTCGGGTCCACTCCCTCTTCTCCAAATTCGAGAAACTGGTCGAAAGCCGGCGGCAGGAGTATGTTCCGCTCTGCCGAGAAGAGACGTTGTGAGTCTGGATTGAACTCTGCAGAGGAAGCTCCGCCAAACGCACGTGCGTAAAGACGGGGACGAGAGGCGCCGTAAACCGCAGCGCCATACAGAAAGCAGTCCTCACTGGTATTTAATACCGTCTCCGACGGGGATGGTAAGCCCTGGCGATAAGCAGCTTTACCCGGCAAGTTGAAGCAGGCTGGCGGCGGATGGGTGATGCCCCTGTTCGCCTGGTAGAGGGTCCATTTCCAGGGAGGAGGATACTGCTCATAGTAGCAGCAGCCTCGGGACTCCGACAGTCTGCTCGCTGTAGCGGTGCTGGGGTCCAGCAGAGCGGTGCCATTCTCCGTTAAAAACGGTGAAGCGATGGAGCCAAAGTCAGACTTTGACGGACAGGTGCAGCTCGGTAAATACATGGAAAATTAAAATAGGCCTTCTTTAAATTTGAACAGGCTGTGGTTTGGACAGTGACTTAACAAAACCTAGAAATTTCATTAGTAGGGTAGGCCCTATGTCTACCCCTTTGTCTTTTTCCACATTGGGCACAGCAAATTTGTTACCTCATAGCCCTAAATGTAGCAAACATAATCAATATAAAGTCAGTATAAACCAAGCTAAGTTAAAGTCACCAACAGAAATATAATATAAATAATACGCCTGTCTCCACACCTCTTCATTACCCCCAAGACCACAATGAAACTGCCTCTCAAAGTCCTTTGGAAAGTGAGGAAAACTAGTCTTTGACTTTGAGCCTGGGTCTGCTGAGTACAATTAACTTACTAACTACAGTGCAGGCTGGGCTGCACATTTTTGCAGTCAGACCAGCCCCAAACACACACACACACACACACACACACACACACACACACACACACACACACACACACAAACTACTAACAAGCCTTTTTGGCATTCTGTATAAATCATAAATACATTGCCAGGAGGTGAAATTTAAACCTATAGGGAGTGTTGTCTGTAGCCTATAATAAAAATCAGTTTTTCAACCACAAAGAAAAACATTCCTTTTGCATGCATATTGATTCTTTACGCATGTGTGAGGGTCATAAGACTTTTGGATATTTTGACTTGTTAAACTATACCAGATGTTTAAAGCAAATTTCTTCAAATTTTCCTGGAAAAGGAAGGAGCATCAACAAGTTTTGCCGGATGCAGAAATCAAAAGACCATTCAGGACATTCATGAGGGAGGATTTAGTTGGGGCTAAAAGTATTTGGTTAAAACCCAGAAATGTTTGAATCGTCTGTGATTGTCCATTTTTGTCCAGTTAAAGGAAAACAAATCAGCAATTCACCTAAGATGGGAGAATGAAAGCTGCTTGTAGTCTGTATTGTTTCTTTTCGTCTTTCTTTACTGAAATATTGGGGCTTAATGATTGACTTGTTGTAACAAGAAACCACAACTTTATATACAGAATATAGGCATGTATAAAGGTGCATAGCGTCAAATTTAGGTAAAATATGTTATGTAAACAATTTCTCCCTTCAAACACATGGTTTTAAGGCTCAATTACTATATTATGATATTTTGCTGACAAATGTGTTTTGTGACAGTATTGAACATCATCAATTTGCATACCAAATGATTAAAAAGGTTTTTCCTGCTGTGTTGTTTATTATTAATCTTCCTGGTAATGTACGCAATGCCTTACTGATTGGAAGACAAATGGTTGCTATGTCTTCACAGTGTAGTCCTGTTTACAATATGATCAGTATTATTGCTAGTAATAGAAACCTATGGTAACAATGGTATAGTAGTTGTAGTAGCAGTAGATATAGTAACAGTATCACACAGCAGCAGCATAGCGGAGCAGAAGTAAATATGTTTCCCTACAACTGGTGGTGTATAAGCTGGTAGTAAGAGTATTCGTAGCAGACAATTTGGCCAGCAGTAGTATTAACAGGGCTTCCATCTTAAACCTTATGCTGGTGAGAGCAGAGAAAAAGCAGAGTGTGAGGGAATGCCACGGAGGTTTGGCTTGCAGGTTGATTATCTTTCTGTCAGAGTGACTGCCGACAGGAGAGGCCTTATAGGAGATGTCAACACAGACGGGTACACACCATTGTCATGAAATATAATGCAAATTGTCAGCATGTATGTAAGTGTTACACGATAATCAGGTTCTACAGTATAAATAACAAACATTCTCCTGCCGACCAAGAGGCCTGTTTCTCCCAAGACACTTTGACATTCCACAAAGCACAGGTGTAAATAATAAAATGGTGGCTGAATTTCAGGGTCTTGCTTCAGTTTCAGGGTCTTGCTGTTGTTCATCTCGGTCACACTACTAGGACACTTAAGAACAGAGCTAATGTTAATGTCAGTAATGCCTGTGATTTTCCTACTATGACAAGTCTGCTGTGAAAAATACAATAGTTGTTGTAGTTGACTGCTGATGTTTAGCTTTCATATGGTCTTGGATTCCTTAGGTGCTGGTCTGCCAAGCTTAAGACATCACTGTCATTGTTAAAAGATATGATTGGTCGGGTTTTTCTCACAACACAGGTGTTCACGCATGTTTCTCAGACCAACAAACTCTAGGTAACTGACTCCACAAACAGATTCTTATTCATGCCTTATAAGTAAGAGCAGTGCAGGGCTGTTGCAGCCAGAGTGAACTCAATGAACAAAACAGATGTAGACCTAAAATGTTCATTGCCTAAATTTAGGTCATCACATATCACAGGCAGATGGAAGTCCTTAAAGGAGCTGAAACAGGCTGCACTTGGAAAACCTTAGGCCCATAGTGGTGTATGGGGATTTTCCCATTCATTGCATAATAAATAATTTTGTCTAATTAAAAAACTATTTCCTTTTAATGTTCAGCACTAGGACATCCAAATGAAACACATTGTCTTAATGGAAAAGGCATCACTTTCAACCCATTTTCAACAACTCCTTTTCCTGTTTTTGATCTTACACTGAACATGTTATATGGTGAATTACAGGAGCACACCACTGTTTCTCTATTTAACAGAAAAGAACAGAACAGTATTGCCCTGCAGTAAACATGCTAATTGCTAGGCTATTGATTACATCCACCTCAATATGACAACCTAAAGCCTATAGTCATGTGGATTTGCTTGGTGTGTTGTAGGTTATGTTAGGTTATGTATGCTTAAATTAACATACCTGCAAAATTAGAGGAAAGGCAATAGCCTAGCCTACTATGGGATCAAAAAATGCCAGCCAATTACTTTCACTTTAGCTTTGTGTTTTTATGTTTGGTTACACAATGTTAACCAAAGAATGAATGAATGAATGTAGTGGCATTAAAGTAAAAACACCGGGGCTGTTTCTTGTTGTTGCATTTTATTATGCATCTAAATGGATGAACAGGCCGGAAGACATTAAGTGCAGATGGCCTCACCACACAATCAAACCTATTAGGAAATAACTAAATAGGCATGCAGCAAACCTGAATATTCAAGGCACACTCAAAATTATTTTCGGTGCCACTTGGGGGAAAGAGGTTGAGATCACTATCACCATCATTGTGTTCATTATTATTATCATCCTCATAATTGTTATTATTACTAGGCCACTAGTAGTAGTAGGCCTATAGGACACAACTGAACTCTCAAATGTGAGCTCCTGAAATCCACCATTTCCCTATTAAATTTAAAATCATATCAGTGTTTAAATCACCACCCATTACCCCCATCACTGCAAGATACCCTGTAAATAAATATATAATTGAGTAAATAATTTAAATTATGTAAATAGGGTGAAAAGACATTTGGTGCTCGTTATTTTTTCCCTTAATCCTTATTTAGGCATTGCTCTTAAAACGTATTATAGACATATAGAATTCCCTAGCTTTTTTAATTACTTGTTCTTGTTTAGTTTTTGTTCATTTAAACGATTTTACACATGTAGGCCCTGCAGAGGAAATGTGCGCTGAAGTGGGAACAGAAAAGTGCAGAAACATAAAAAGTAAGTAAAAAATAATCACATTTCGATAGGGACTTAATGTGAAGAATTAATAGCGACATAAACTGTGCTGGCCTATAGGTTTTTCAGCTGAATTCAGCAGGATAATGGAGGCTTACCTTGGATGAAAGACCGAGCAGCAGCAAATCCAGACCAACGTCACGGCTGTGCGTCGGCACGGACATCTGTCCTAAAGCAGGTGTCTCCTGTTTGGCAGACGCACACTGACTGCCAAGTCCAATAAATGGTCTAACTCCACAAACTAAAGTGTCTTTGAACCATGTGCCGTTCACTTGAAATGTCCAGCCAATAAAAGTGACACGGGGTTGAATGGAGCCATGCAGGAGGCCTTTCATCCAAAAAGACCGTGTGGATTAATAGGAGACAATATTAATGACTCTATAATATCGAACCATGGCTTTGGTAATGCAACACATGATTAGGCTATATCTAGTTGAGTCTAATAATACAAATGCATGTTAGAGATTTATAATTAAGGCTCCAAGGAAAAGCATAAGTAACAGATCTTTCATAACTTACTAATTTCTCCCCATTTTTCTGTTTCTTCGATTCTAGTTTTAATGAAGCAAGTCAAAGTTTACTTTTGCCACAATGTGGAACAAAACCTGCTAGCTATAGGCCCTAATGTTTTTTTTGAGTATCGAGTGCTAATCAACAAATTAATAAAGTAATAAAGACTTGCTAACAGTGCATTTTAAAAATACAAGGCTACAGACCTACGTCAATAAATAATCTTACTGCTCTGTTTAAAAAACAACACTTGAATAGACTATAAAATACAGTCTGTTTCAATCTCTTCTTTCATTAACAAAAAAATAAATAATACTCGCTTAAGTGCACATTTTGTTTTATTATATTTTATTTTTTTCAAATGATCTGATGTTTGTTTTTTATTTATTGTTTATTTGTTGTTTGTTGTTCTGTGACTTTGAAACTCACATTTGTCCCGCCACGCACGCAAACACACGTGTGTGTGTCTGTGTGTAGCCTACTTTGTGTGAGCGGGCTGCTGGAGAATTGTGGGAAATAAAGTCCCCACTGTTCAAGGGTTTAATTTATTAAGGGTTAATGAAACGGAAATAACATCAGCATCAGGATTACTCATCAATAATATACATCAACAGCATATCGCGTGTGTGTGCCCGTGTAAGAGAGAGAGAGGTGAGTGAGGGTGGTGATAGAGAGGGAGAGGGAGAAAGAGGAAGATGGAGAAAAAAAGAGAGAGTTTTATTAGGCCCATAACTCTTCAGACTCCAGAGGAAGCTGTAAGCATTAAAGCTGAAGGCCAAATCTCTGCACACTGCAGCCTAATCTGAAACAGCTCAGCTGGGAATTGAGAAAATGGTGCTAAATATTCAACCAGTAGATTCTACAGCTTCA
Source organism: Micropterus salmoides (assembly GCF_014851395.1). NCBI lineage: Eukaryota > Metazoa > Chordata > Actinopteri > Centrarchiformes > Centrarchidae > Micropterus > Micropterus salmoides. The sequence goes on from NW_024041373.1 coordinate 25,322,006, forward strand.
CAACATTTCCTACAAGGTGTGTGTTTTAAGGAGCTGAGCTGGGTCTCAATTTGTTTTGGTGTGTGACATTCAGCAGCCTCGTATTATTGTTATAATTATTTTGCAGAATAAGCCACTTTTACTAAAAGGAAAACTACAACATTATTCACTTATTGTAAATGTGTATCTGAGGTTCTGATATCTACAACATGTGTAGGGAGCATGTGGCCTCAAAAAGCTGAAAAGTGCCTCACCAGCTGTTGCTACCTGCAGAGAGGAAGAGAGGACATTGCTGTCAGAATAACCACTTCACAGCGTGTTTAGTTGTTGCCGTTTGGCTGGAAAGGAAATTGTTACGTTGCAGATATTTTAAAGGGTAATCTTTTAAATTAAAATACATGTTGGCACGATTATAATTCAATGTTAAATTAAAGATGTGATATCATCACAACTTACGATCTGATGTAGTATTCTCTGCCCCTCAGATCAGCTCACATTAAACTCACATAGCCTAATAAAATTACGACATCTGGTGGCGAGATTTTGACTCACACCTTAAAATGACAGCTGACCGTGGATATGTGCGGGAGATCCTTTTTAGGACTTTTCTTATTTGATGACTGGCTTTATATTATTCCACCTCTGTATTCTTGTTTGGAAGGCTGACCTTTCATCAGCCTATTTGACTTGTAAAATAAATGTAATGTTGGCTTTTAGTATTTCTTATTTTCTGTGAGTGGGCTGTTTATCATTTCATGATGTAGGCTACATATTCAATAACTGTTGTGGTCACTTATTATTTCAACACATTGAGTTTTCATTAATATATGTGATGATTAAGGTTAAGTAGCCTAGTAGCCAAGCCAAGGTAGAATAAATGCATCACGTGTGTGGCTCCTGTGCTTGAGGCAGTTTGGGGGAAATTGACACGAGACATTCAATAAACAAACAATAAAAATACGTTTTTTAAATACTTTTATTGACTAACCAAGTCAATAAGTTGTATAAATTGTGTCAAGCTGTTTCTGAATGCAGCCCTTGGTGAAAATCGCATGACTTCGCTCACGGACCCGAACAGACTACAACGCAAAGGGCTCTGGGAAAGAAATCAACCTCTGTTTCCGGGTCACTCATGAATTACATCCGTTACGTCCGTTACGTTTCCACGCCGCGCAAACTCGCCTGGCAGTTGAGATGATGTCAGTTCAGAAAGCGGCTGCTTGCTTGGTTCTGCGCTAGCTTGACCAAATGACCGGCTAACAGAAACACTTGAACACCAACTAATGTAAGTACTTCTTTAAATTAAACGCCGAACGAAGACGACCAAGCTTAACGACAGTGTCCTGCTGGTAACGTTAAGTTACTACTAGTCAGTTACGTTAGTGTTATTGTCACAGTTGCTAACTAACGTTAGCTGAACTCTGTAACGGTACAGCAGTGAACATATGTTGCACTTTAGGTATTATTTTGTTGAATTCACACCACATGTATGTGAAGTTAAAGCTTAAATTAAAGGACTAACGGCCTCCGTCTACCTGGTTATGTAGCGCTACTGGTGCGTTTGAAATATCCTTTGTTTTGTGGGGGCAGCTAACGATAGCCAAAGTTAACCTTCACTTCATTAGCTGGAAACGTGTTTATTTGTCTCGTGCAAAGGGCCAATGCCAAATAGTGAAATCACGTATTTGTCTGCAAACAGCTATATTATAAACATTATAAATGCGAGGTCAAAGCCAGTTAACGTTGTACCATTGGTATAGTTAAGTTTTTTTGTAGTGAGTATAACGTTACTGGGATTTTCCCATCCCAGCCTCATACTCAACCGTCCCAGAGCGACAACCCACTTAATAATGCACACAGTATGCATCTACATGTAACTGAGGTCATTCTGAAAGACTGCTTATGTGTTATCAGCATGTCAATTTATTATAAGCAACACAAGACATTAATAGCCAATGACATTTATAGCTGGAGAGACTGGACTGATTTCCTACTGTTTAGTGTTAATCGCCATCTAACCCAGATAGTTAAGAGCTACATTTAGCCTTAGATGTTATATGAATATAGTCCATGTAGCACAGGTTTATCAGCTTTCTTTTAAGAGTACAAGTTGCCATTACATTAATGGAGAGTTGAGGGTTATCAGTAGCAGTATTAACAATTACAATTTGAGCAATTCTATCACCATCAGTAATTCATTACAGAATATTATGAATTTAACAGTGACGACACAAAAAGCGGTCCACGTCTTATCAAGCACACTTAACCTTCTAAAACCATTGTCTAAATTAGGCTGTGTACTGTATTAGCTTAAATGCATGAGAAAGCATCCAGGAACTACTACTTCCACTACTGTACACACACACACAGTGGGCCTTTCTGAAACTGCTTGCTACTTCCTCTCCCTACCTGCTTAAAGTTCGTTTCATCTGCTGAAGCTGCAGTGCCACCTGGAGCGGCAGTAGCTTCTGGGGCAGGCTTATGAAAACACTGAGAGTGTAGTTTGAGGTTACTTTCGTTTCATATGTCCTTAAGTGATTCACATTAGTTAATTTAAATATCTCCAACCAACTGTGTTGTTGTTCCTTGGTAGGTGACGCCAGGTCACAGGCCACAGAAGCCCCAATGGTCCAAAAGTCATTGCCTTGCAACACAGACAGGGTGAATTTAAGAATGAAAGTGTGAATGTTCTGTCACAAAACAATGTTGTACGTATCAGCACGCTTTTTTAAGTGGATATACAGAAATCTTTGACTGTTCTAAGTGGGTATAAGGCGTATACCTGCATATCACCTAGACTAAACCACAGTCTTTACCTTTTTACTTCAAGCAATGTGCTGAAACTGTTGTTGCCAAGAGAGCCAACCATTCAAACTTGAATTACCTTAAAAAAAAAACCCAACAATTATCTCATTAAACATTTTGCTCATAGTCTTTAGAAGTTAAACACAATTTGATTGTAACCATATTATGCTGTCGAGGTGTACACTGTTGCCTTTCTTGCTGGTGTCTTCTTTAAAATGCATTGCTGGAGTGACGAGCCATGTGTTTAATTTAGCTACATGTGGTTAAGTTATCTGAAAAATTGAGTCATGTTCTGATTAAGTCAAATGTATGTCATCATAACCTTTGAGTAGATGTTGCCCTTTATCCAGATGGATAAAACGAGCTTTTTGCAGTGAGTTTGTATTGGCCGTGCAGAGTGAGCAGTTTTCGGTGCTGAATAGTTTTTTTTTAAATGAACTAAGTCCACTTTTCAGCAAGAGACCTACCCTGCAGTATGATATTTGTTGGTGTTGTGCAGTCCTATGTTTGATGTTGAGCAAAGATTTTCTCAGTAAATCTACAACAACGGCAACCATTGTATCCAATTATTCTAGTGGCAGCTTACTAAAGCCTGTGATGACGCAAGTGTTGTGTAAATGTTATGGGAGGGCTTAACTGTGGTGTTTAACACAAGTGTGTAACGGTAGGATCATACGCTTTGTTTACCTGTTGTTTAACTGAAACTTTCTGTTCCATAGTGACCCAAAGGAATCAAAAAGGACAATACTCTAATTTACAGATATGGGGGCCCTGATATCCAGATGGAAGGTAAGTGTTGTGGTGTCCGAACAATAATGCTGCGATGATGTGTTGACAAGAAATCCGCTTGACACTGTTCTTGATCATAAAAGTTTATTACATCAAGGAGTTCAGCATCAATTACAAGCTCTGCAGCAGCTTGGAGAGTGACCCAGCCCGATGGCTACTCTGTCTCTCTGTACATCAAACACAGCTTATATAGGACATGTTTAGGTATCTGCTAAATACCATATAAGGGTCAGAGTCTGCAATCTAAAACTCCAATCCATATAAGAGCAAAGTTCTATAGGATAAGTGTAGACATCTTGTTGGACACCAGATAAGGGTCTGAGCCTCCACATAACCACTGACCTCTACTCTCCCCTTAAAGGTCACTAATACTCTATCCAGCTGCTACAGTGCTATGTTAAACTGTTATGCGTCAAATGCACATATGTTATACACCACAGTGTGAACTGAATGAATGAAATAATCTCATTAAATACTCCTTTCTTTACATAGTTGAATGTGCTGACAACAAAATCACACACAAATTATCAATGGAAATCAAATTTATCAACCCATGGAGGTCTGGATTTGGAGTCGCACTCAAAATCAAAGTGGAAAACCACATTACAGGCTGATCCAACTTTGATGTGATGTCCTTAAAACAAGTCAATATGAGGCTCAGAAGTGTGTGTGGCTTCCACGTGCCTGTATGACCTCCCTACAACGCCTGGGCATGCTCCTGATGAGGTGGCGGATGGTCTCCTGAGGGATCTCCTCCCAGACCTGGACTAAAGCATCCGCCAACTCCTGGACAGTCTGTGGTGCAACGTGGCGTTGGTGGATGGAGCGAGACATGATGTCCCAGATGTGCTCAATTGGATTCAGGTCTGGAGAACAGTCAGGCCAGTCCATAGCATCAATGCCTTCATCTTGCAGGAACTGCTGACACACTCCAGCCACATGAGGTCTAGCATTGTCTTGCATTAGGAGGAACCCAGGGCCAACCGCACCAGCATATGGTCTCACAAGGGGTCTGAGGATCTCATCTCGGTACCTAATGGCAGTCAGGCTACCTCTGGCGAGCACATGGAGGGCTGTGCGGCCCCCAAAAGAAATGCCACCCCACGCCATTACTGACCCACCACCAAACCGGTCATGCTGGAGGATGTTGCAGCAGCAGAACGTTCTCCACGGCGTCTCCAGACTCTGTCACGTCTGTCACATGTGCTCAGTGTGAACCTGCTTTCATCTGTGAAGAGCACAGGGCGCCAGTGGCGAATTTGCCAATCTTGGTGTTCTCTGGCAAATGCCAAACGTCCTGCACGTGTTGGGCTGTAAGCACAACCCCCACCTGTGGACGTTGGGCCCTCATACCACCCTTATGGAGTCTGTTTCTGACCGTTTGAGCAGACACTTGCACATTTGTGGCCTGCTGGAGGTCATTTTGCAGGGCTTTGGCAGTGCTCCTCCTGCTCCTCCTTGCACAAAGACGGAGGTAGCGGTCCTGCTGCTGGGTTGTTGCCCTCCTACGGCCTCCTCCACGTCTCCTGATGTACTGGCCTGTCTCCTGGCAGCGCCTCCATGCTCTGGACATTACGCTGACAGACACAGCAAACCTTATTGCCGCAGCTTGCATTGATGTGCCATCCTGGATGAGCCGCACTGCCTGAGCCACTTGTGTGGGTTGTAGACTGTCTCATGCTACCACTGGAGTGAAAGCACCGCCAGCATTGAAAAGTGACCAAAACATCAGCCAGGAAGCATAGGAACTGAGAAGTGGTCTGTGGTCACCACCTGCAGAACCACTACTTTATTGGGGGTGTCTTGCTAATTGCCTATAATTTCCACCAGTTGTCTATTCCATTTGCACAACAGCATGTGAAACTGATTGTCAATCAGTGTTGCTTCCTAAGTGGACAGTTTGATTGACTTGGAGTTAAATTGTGTTGTTTAAGTGTACCCTTTATTTTTTTGAGCAGTATATTACATGGGGCCAAGTCATGCCTTAACCTGTATTAGTAAAATCTTAAAATCAATTCCAAAATATACAGGCAGTTGTTGTAGATAGATATAAAGCAATAAGACTCATCATCTACTCTTACCAGTCAAGTTTTTAAAACGGTAACATTTGAATAACAATAGTTAGACTGATAAGGTAGAGGCAGTAGCTCAGCCGTCAGGCTAGCAGATATCTGTGTTCTCTGGGAATCTTACAAGGTTGTCTTTTTTTTACACGAATTTACTGGCTTCACAGATTAGAGTACAACTCATGTATAGTAATTTTTTTTACAAGATTTCAATATGATGTAGCATTGGAGAATAAACATCAGATACATCTGTTGTTCTGGGTTAAGGCCAGCTAAAGATGACCTAATAGGGAAATCCATAGGCACTAAGGGGAAGACAGAAACATAAAAGGGACCAAAAGATGTTATCCTTTAGATTGATGTTGGCACTTGACGAGTTCACGTTGAATGTTTGCTGGCACTGTATCTCCTCGGTCGGGCTCAATAAACCATGCTACTAATTCTTCTTCAGTCTTAGAAACTTCTTCATTACACCTGGCTCATAATATTTCTTCAACAGGTACAAACATGTCAACATTTGGAAAAAATCACTCTTTTGAATGAGCCCTTGATGGTTCCTTTTTCTTTATGCTGACTGAGATAATACTGATGAGCATGAAAATGAGACAAATTCATGAGTCAACGGTGTAGACATTTAATATTTCTAAAATAGACCTACGTTACTTAAGGTGTAGTTAAATGGAAGCCATGTTACTGTAGGCTAATTATGTCACTTGAGAGGGGAGCAAATGCCAAGCTCACTGAAAATGACAGAATCTGAATTAAAATTGCCTTATTACAGTTTTAGTTAGTGGTTGTGAAATCAATTCATAAATGTCATACATAGGCCCTGTCAGAAGACATTCTGTTTATAGCAATGGCGTAAGTCTAGGGTGAGTTTCTCCACTATATCCTCATGCTAAAATCGACTATAAATCCTTTTTTACCAGGGTGGCATGCCCCAAGACCCCCATAGGGGATTCACATCTTTGACATCACAAGTTTGCATCCCAATAGCCCTCAACCCACTGAACCTTACACTTGAGCTAGATGAAATTCATATACTATTTTTAGACATACTAGAGAAGTCAAAGGGAGATAGAGGGAGGCAGAGAGAGACAGCAAGAGGGAGTGAGCAGTAGAAAGTTCAACCCTAGGTCTTTGCATGCATTCATTTTCCAGAAAGAGAGAGGAGGAAGTAAAAACAGGGATACACATAGGTATAGATGTATAGTATATCATGTATAGATGAGAGAGAATATGGTACACTACATTTGTTTTTATTTACATGTAGCTAATATATTTGATTGAACCAGGAGCCCCCTTTGTAAGTCAGAAGTATTCTGTGTTTACAGGAACGGTCGATTGTTTACTGACACATCAAATCAGTTCTGAATCTGTTGGCTGTCAGTGACTCTGAGAAGCCCAGTGTTAACTGTTCTGAATAACCTGATTGTGATTTTCTGATCTTTATCCTCAATCCAGACAAAGCCAACCACAGTTGAGCAGCTGGAGAACATTGACAAGGTACTGACTAAATATTGTCTGAAGTTATGTACTCGGACAATGTTTATAATACTGTTATAATGTTTATGGCATTTTTTTTTAGTTCATCATATTGAAGATATACTGTAATTAATTGGGGCCACACTGAACACGAGCAGGAATTGCACTTTTTAGTCAATAATGTTAGCAGCTGACATCAATAATCCTGTTTCATGAAAAAGGTCACTCTTTTTTTTGAAGATGGGATATGGTGTTTACTTGTGTCGACCTGAAACAGTAACTCATACATTAGTATCCCAGGTGAAATCAGAGCAAAGGGAACATAAAATTGCTTTCCTGGAAACTCACAGTTGATGAACTATAAATGTAACATCGGATTATTTGAGATTCTTTGCATTGTTTAAATATTACCTCCATGTTTCCCTTGTAGGAGATTAAAGAGCTGGAGGAGTTTAGAGCCAAAAACCAACGTCTGCAAAAGGTGAAGTCAGCAAAACATCCAAAACATGCAGTGATGTTTTTGAATCATAGTTTCTCTTTCCTCATCAGTGTGTTTGTGTGTATCTGTCGGCAGCTGTGGGTTGGCCGGTTGCTTCTCTACTCATCAGTCCTATACCTGTTGATCTCTTTGATTGTGTACTGTCTCTACCTACCTGAACAATGGCTGCAGAGAATATCCATGGCTCTGCCATTCTTCATATACCCTGTGCTGTGAGTGCTCACATTGTTTTACAATATCCCTCACAACCCTCAGTACAGACGTGCAATTTTTAATCTGGTACATCCTTGTATGCACAGTGTTTTTGCCTTTTTATTGTTTTCCATGAACTTGATAAGCTGTAAAGTGAGCAAAGAAAAGAGCTTGTGTAATCTGAAGTTGATTATTAAAAACAACTTCATCTCTCTTTTTCTTGCTTTTCTTTTTCTTTCTCATCATCAGGGTCTGGTTCATCAGGAAGTTTTTGGTCTTCCTCTTTTCCAAACGCACTGAGAGAAACAGTAAGTTGTCTATCATTCCCTCTCTGTCCATCTATCTTTGCAACTAACGCATCTTTTTCAGGCTTTTGTTGATTTTAATAGCTTATGAAACTATTGATGTTATAGCCTGCCCTATAGAGGCAAAGAGCTGCGCAGACATTTGTGTTACCAACAACTACAAGATATTTTAAACTGTACAACTGAAAATATAGCTTGATAATATTGTAAGCACAATAGCTTAATGATAGGCTAAGTATACACCACTTTCAAATGTGTTTTACCTAGTATATTTCATTAGATGGATTCTGATTTAAGATAAAGTCAAGTGACTAAAGTTATTTCTGCTTCTTTTTTCAGATGATAAACTAGAAGATTTAAAGGCTTCCAAAAAAAAGATTGTAAGTGTCCAACTCTTTGCAGCTCACATTTCATTTATGTGTGTTCTACTGGTTTGTTTAAAGAGAGCTGGTGCAATGCAATGCAAAGGTTTGTACTTGTCAACGTTACGACTCGTCAAAAAAGAATTGCTGCTCAGTCGTTGCAGTTGCCTCCTAAATTAAATTTTTTGTTTTGTTGTTAACAAGCTTCGAAAACGGCAACTTTTAGGTCTGCTCTTTAGAGTAGAGTCTCTTCTCAAAAGTTTGGTATTGCTACTTTGAGATAAATTATTCTAGCTTATTCCCAGCACTCCTTTGTGTTTTAACTAAAGGACCACAATTCAATATGCATGTTAAAACAGAAGTTTCTGTGTTTTGTGTTTACAGCTTGAGGAAGTGATGGAAACAGAGACATACAAAAACGCCAAACTCATCCTGGAACGCTTTGACCCCGAAGCTAAGAAGAAAGCTGTGAGTTCTGATGTCTGTTCTTTTGCTTTATCTGTGTTTGTTTAGTTTATCTTTATTGTGACTCCATTTTTTAAAATGTTGATTTTGTTTACTGTTATGTTATAGGAGCTGGAGTCGACTCCAGTGCGTCCTCAAATGACTCCCAGACCAGGACAAGGTATAACATGCATCAATACACAACAAAAAGATTGCATTTAAAGTTGAGTGGTGTTTGACGGCGCTCATGCCAGAGCAACAAGTTAGAGCAAGTTGAGAAACAAGAGCTACAAAAAGGATCCCCTGTCACGCAATGATTGAAGAATAGATGCATCCAATTCTGAAAAAAACAAACAGTGATGATTTTCTCTCCTCCTGTGCAGAGATTCGACAGAGAGGGGTGACAATGAGACCCATGCCGATGGGCACCCCGACTGCAATGGCAATGACTCCCTTGGGAGCAAGGCCTGCATTGGGACCAGGGGGCACACCTGTGGGTAAGGGGCCGCACAGAGATACTTAACATCAAGTGTGAGGAAGTGTCATGGTTTGTAAGTGCATCAACTTTGGTGCTGGGTCCACACAGCACCGTGAGTGAACAGTGAGAGCTTTTCAATTTTTTCACCAGTCAAGTCTGTCTGTCTATGCAGATCTCAGGCATCCAGGTCATGGGCTAAGTCAAAGGTAACTGGAATGAACAGCAAGTCCAGTTGCCTTTCACTTAGTTCTTTTATACATCTGTCTGGTCTTTATCCCATGTTGCTCTCCCTACAGAACCTGTTCCTCTCTCAGCTCCAGGAGGACCTCCAGAGAGATCTGCCATGTCTGCCTCTTTCCTCCAGGGGGCCGTACCCAGGACCCCCTGCTCCCCTATACCAGGTGTAGGTAAGTTGTAAAGGCTTTGAGTGCATATTGGCATAAACGCTTCTGTGCAAGAGAAAAGACACATCTCTGTAGCTGGTTTCTGCATTTGAGTTTGGGTTTTGTATTTCTGAATGTAAAAGTGTGTGTGTGTATTAATTTCCATGTATGTGAACTGTTTTTACAGGCATGCACCCACCAGGTCCTCCATTAGCAAGACCCGTTCTGCCCAAAGACAGGGGAGCTGTGGACCGAGTCATTGAGTACCTGGTAGGGGATGGACCACAGAACAGGTGAAGATGCTTTTTTTTTCTTTTGGTTTTAGATGTAAACCTACTGTGAAAGTAACTTGCAACTTACTACCAAACTCACAATCTCATTTAGCAGTTTATTCACAAGCGGGTGGTCATTTTTTAGTGGGAAGTAATAGCAGCAGTAGATTAACTTGTAGATGAAGACGTGTTGATGTCGCCACCTACTGGCAAAGTAAGGAATAGCTGCAACAGAAACTGGGAAAAGGAAAAAAAGTGGCTGGCTCATTGCCAGCGTGTGGCGCAAGTGATATAATTTCAGAAGCATTTAATGATCTTTCCTATAGATGGCACAACTACACCCCTAGTTTCTTAGTAAGCTGCACCTAATCAGCTATACATTTACGTGATTAAAGTGCATGCTAATGGGTACAGGTCTCCTGGGGTCATCAAAAATCCCTCAGGTAACAGGTAATCACTGACGGAATTAGACAAGGCACGTTAATGGAAACATTTTTTTATCAGTTTACTCCTAGAATGCCTGAACACCACAAAATTATTATATCTAACAGTGTCTTCCCCCTCCCTCTGTCGCTCCTTCCTTCCTGTAGATACGCTTTGATCTGCCAACAGTGCTTTTCTCATAACGGCATGGCTCTGAAAGAAGAGTTTGAATATCTAGGTAAGAACAGAAACACACTACTGCATTTAATGAGAAGGGCAAATCTCAATTAAGAGAAAACATAATGTGAGTGAGCTTTTGATATTGTAAACCTGAAGGAAGTTGTTATAATTCAAATAGGAATTAATAACCAGTTGATGCAGAGTTTATGAAATGATACAATCTCTCCTTCTCATTCCCTTTCTTGTTTTATTTCTCCGTCCTTCTTCCTGTCTTTAACCCCTCAGCGTTCCGTTGTGCGTACTGCTACTTTCTGAATCCGGCCAGGAAGACACGCCCTCAGGCTCCCCGGCTTCCAGAGTTCAGCTACGAGAGGAGGCTGCGAGCTGAATCTCCTTCCCCTGGACCAACACCACGTTCTGGGACAGACACAGAGGAGAGCCCACTTCCTTCTGGAGGTACTGGAAAAACACAAACACAAACAAGCTGCAAGCAAGACCAACCGAGACTGGGTCTCCTAAGGTCTGAATTGAGAACACACTGAAAGGGGTTTGTGTTACAGCAGAGAGCAACTCTGAAGCAAGTCCTAATTATGACGAATGCTAATCCTGTTGACAAATACAGTGCTGATTCATACACACTGGAAGAACAGTCAGACATTGACTGAAGAAACATCTGAGATCAGACAAAAGTGAATTTGGTCTGAAACAGAGACAAGAAGGGAATTGCAAAAATTGGCTAAGACTGGAAACCAAGACACTGAACATGTGTACTACACCTCTGAAAGAGACCTGCACACACACATACTCTCATACTCACAGCGTTATGTGCATCATGTTACTTACTCCATGTCCTAACCACCAGTGTTAAATGCTTCTTAGTTCAGTGCTGTTATGATTGATTCTTTCCCTAACTTTAATGATGTCAGTTTTTATTATTCTTTTGTAGTTGTTATTGAGCAATGAGCCCGCAGAGGTGAGGCAACACCACCACCTTCAAATATCACCATCCTCTTTGCTGCAAGAAGCAACATAGTGCAAAAAGTAATTAGAAAATTGAGAAACACAACTGGCATAATCTTTGCCACATACAATCAGTTGCAAAATTTAATCCAGACATGATTCTTTCTAGTTACAGACAACCATCTTGTCACTGTGGTGCAACACAATTCAACTAGTAAAGAACATGTTTTTTACTCTGATCTGAACTATTGCAGGGTGGCTGTCTTACTAGTTAAATACTATATGTCTTACCCAAAGTACTAGTTAGATTGAATCATTGGAAATTGATTCTGTGCATGTGGCAGTGAAGTAAAACAGACCCGTGAAACTGCAAACATCACAATTTGGTTCAACAGATTCTGCATTCATAGAAGTTCCTCAGCACATTTCCTTTGTCAGACCTGTGTTGCATTATAGTGACCAGTGGGTTTAATGGTGTGATCTTGCCTCTAGCCAAGGCTCCAGCTCCGTGGAATTTGGTCCACAGTTTCCAGATCCAGCAGAGTCCAAAGAACCCTCAGAACCGACCTCTGCAGAGTCCAGGTTTCCCTCCTCTCCCTGCACTGTCTGAGATTAATTTGAACTGATCTGATAGCTTTGATTACTTCAGAATGGGTCCATTTTCTTTGCTGTAGAATCAATAACATTGTAGAACTCAGACCAGTGCCTATCCCTAATTGCTACCTGTAATCGTACTAAAACAACTTTGGGTTTTAGCTGTTATTGGGTGTCTATACTAGACCTGGGTCAAATACAGTTTACAAATACATTTTATTCTATTTGGAGAATAAAAATTCATCCTGCAAAGTTAAAAATGAAGTCACACAAACGCTTGTGAAATTTGTATTCTTTGATTAACATCTAATCTCGTAGTGTTTGAGTTGTAAACATTTGGTGACGTATGAATTTAAGCAAATTAATAGTACACTTGTTTGACCCAGATCTGGTCTTCACTGTGTGTCCAGAATATTTAGACAAACTTCTTCATTGAGTGATTGATTTACTCTCCAATCTACATCATATATGTCTAAATTGTCTCAAAAAAACCAAACATTTTCTTTTTGTCATTTGCATTTACGTAAAAAAGAGATCAGAGGTGGTGTCTGGCCATATCGCAAAAAAGAAGATTGTCAGATATTTTGTGCATAAAGTGTCATTTCATGTCTGGTTATTTAATCCTCTTTTTTACCAGATGTATTCTGTTAGGGGAGCTGTGGTGATTTCAATATAAGAGTTCCGATTCGTGTTTTTAATCCTACTCTTAGCACATTTAACCCAATCCCAGATGAAACTATTGCTGCTGTGCAGCAGTGAGTCGGGGCCAGGCACTTTGAGGAGGATGAAGAAGATGGAGGAAGAGGAGAAACCAAATTTATCGTTAAAAAATTTAAGGCCCATGTCTCTTAATTCACATAGCACAATGCCTGAGTATAAGATGTTCGTTCTGGATCACATAGGTCTTTAACTCAAGCTTTGCCACCAATGGCATACTGTGATCAGGTGGCTTCAACTAAGACTTACCCAACCATGAGGCTAACAGCTGTCCATGCAAGTAAAGACAGATTTCAAAGTAGTGTCAAAAATTCAGCAATACCAAACAGGACAAAATTCTGAGAATTTGTGTTCTTCTGTAATTTATTTTTACAAAGATTGAATAGTCCATAAGTTTCCATTGACTACAATATGATAGGATTCAAAATACTGTTAAAAAAAAAAATTGTTTTTTGGGATACAGTTTGGAAATTTTCCACACTAAATCTATCATGACGTCAAAAAATAAAAATTTTCTCTCATAAACATTAAAGATTTATTTTGCTAGAATGTACGTTTGCTGTAAAACATTTTGATACACTGTGGACTAAATTTTTGATCATTCAAAAATCTGGCTGGAATAGTAAGATGCAGTGTGGCAAGTTTGGTGTCAATTGACCAAAAAATGTGGGAGTGGGAGACAAATGTGCCTGTTTTTTTGTTGTTTTTTGAGAAGAACAGAGTGATGGACTGGATAATTCCTGCTAACTCGAAGCATCTGAACATTTCTGCTCAATGGGGCCTACATTTTTGGTAAAAGTTGCAAAGTGGTAGCAAATACGACTGATTTGTTATGTGTATGTTTTCAACTTTAGACGTTGCTGTAGTACCTCCATCAGGACTATTGGCCTACAATGCCAGTTGAGAAAGTCTGGCATAGGACTGGACCTAAAGTTTATTTTCAGGCATTGGAGGATAGTTTTCCACGTAGAAAGAAGAATAAAAATAATAACATTGGCAAATCCAAGAGGGTCTGGCACAGGGCTCCAGACTCATTTGTTTCACCTTCATCCCAAAACTGTCCCGAAGAACAATTTGAACCGTCCTGAAGTTAATATAAAGCGTCCCAAAATCAAAATGTTGTTTCTTTACTTTATTATTATCCTCTGTAGTTAGTGACATAATAAATGATGATAAAATAAATAGCACTTATTTTGTTCGATTCAAACAAAAATATTTAAAAACAAAACTGAAAAGTTATCTGTTGGGGCACCTTTTTATCTCGATGATAAAGGATTTAATTGTAATTCAGTTATAAACTCCTGGACTGTGTTTCAGCAGGTTTTCTGCTCATGGTCAAAATGTTCTGCACATTCAGAATCTCTCCCACATATCTGTGTTCTCTGACATGTCCAGAAAAAAATTGTAATACTGAGATTAACATCATTATTTAATGAGAATTCATAATATTAAGTATTAATATATTAAGTCTACCTCACCTATACTCTGCTGTGCAAACCTTCGGACTGTACTGAATGAGACAAGTGCGCTGCACTTCATCGGTGGTACGAACCGAAACTTATACTTGTGATTAGGCAGAAATCTCAGCACAAATCCACATGTTAACTTCTGCAGCTCCAATAAAGTGCAGCTCGCAGTCCCAAACAGAGCCAGATTGTGCTTCAGGTTTTAGATGTTTATAATGCAAAACTCTGCCAGCGAGTCTGCTGGCTGCATCTCGGCACGCGCAGGGGCTGGGGTTACTTTATCACTCTGTATACTGAGTTGCATTCGCTTGGTGGAGATGATTCTCGCCGCTAGTCGATGTTATCAGAATATAGATTTGTTTTTCACTGTGTGAGAAGATTGATGTGTGGCGCTTAACGCATTAGCCTACACAGCATGATTGAGAGGTCAGCAAGCTGTTTGTGACTGAGAGGATAGATGGACCTGTACTGCGGGGACAGGTGAGCTGCCAGCCAGTGATAGTGACTATAGTAACAGCATGAGAAGATGCTCTCCGTTGTAGTCGGCGCTCGGTCGGTTCAGTTTGTCATTTGCTAAGTGACAGTAATAATAAATACACACACAATGCCTTTCGTCCCTGAGGTGTCCCTGAGAATATTTCACTTCTTCCCAAAAACATTTTCTATCGTCCCCAGGACGACAGGACGCCGTTAGTCTCGAGCCCTGGTCTGGCAGCATGTGCTAATTAGAGTGCCCAGTGCTTCTTTTTTATGTACATGTTGTTCCATGTGTACAGGTGACTTACAGGTATATACTACTCTATGCTTCTGTTTCCAGATATTTTCAGTACAGCAAGTGTGTCATGTGATTATTTTACAGAATATTCTCATCTATTACAAGCCACCTCCTGTAATTGGACAGTGTGGTCCACAACAAAGAGTTTAGTAATGGGAGAGCAGTGCAGCAGTTTTAGTTGCCAATCTGCTCCTGGACTATTAATCCTGTCTGAATGGGGCTCCAAGTCATTTTTTTCTATGTAAGGGAAGAATCTTAAAGCGTGCGAATGATGGTGCATTTAGATTGTGAGTCCTGTTTGATTTTTAAATCCGCAGTGTAAAATACTAATGATTATATTAGAAGCTACGAAAATGTAGCTATGTTTATACATGTGAATATGTGTGAACACCTGAGCCTCTGGCATTGATTTTGATGAAAGGGCAGGTTGTTGGATGGGAGGAGGGGGATTTTAAGAGACGTTAGTAAAGCCTCTTATGTTCTCTGCTTCTACCCTCTTTGTTATTCAGTCAACTCTTGTTTAACTTCTGTTAACCCTAACAAAGGGAATGGTGTTCATTTTCTCTGATTACCACTGATTTGAACTCCCACAAACCAATCATTTGTTCTATTACAAACTTCACACTATCTTAGCTGCTCCTTCTTTCTCTCACCCTTCCCTGTGGTTCTGTCATTTCTCTTACTGGTTATATACACAACTTACTTACACGTGTTCTCCTCAGATGAGAGAGAGCTGGGGGAAGACGCAGGACCCACTAAAGAAGAAGAGAGTGAGAGCCAATCAAAGGAGCAGCTGCTGCAGAAGCATGAGCAGGAGGAGGAGGAAGAAGAAGAAGAAAAATGGTTCAGGAAGAGGAGGGGGCATCAGAGCAGAGTCACAGTGCCCCCCTGTGAGACAGAATCTCAGCCATCATAGTTGCAGATAGTCCAAAAGAGGACCAGGGATGTCTAATCATTCTGTCCAAAGAAAAGGTGTTTGTACTGGCCATGATAGACAGGTGGCATTTTAAAGCAATATAGGTGGAGAAGGATTGACATCAACAGTAGTTTAATGCTATCTTTCTTCCTTGCAGCCAAAAACTCAGTTTCACATGCGTTTCAGTTTGCAGCTTTTAATAGTTTTTTTTTGTTGTTGTTGTTGTTGTTTAAATCCAACAATTTGTCACCATACCATCGTACTTAGACAAAGCACGTAGAGGAGATGATGTAGATGCTGTGCTTGCTAGATGGTGTGTGTTCTTATTTTAAAAAAACGTATTGCAGTAGGATGATCTAAATTATTATGTTAGTCATATTTGATCAAATTGTCCAACGATATTGCCTAAAATGATGCCAACATATCATGGCCTTAACAGTTGGATTGGTTGACTGGGAAGTGATGATTGTAACTTTAAACTTAAGACTGTTCTCGATGGGGTAGTTGGCTGCTGATTATACTTTGTATGCGGTAACTGACATAGTTAATTTTTCAGTATTACATGAGATTATACTATTGTAGTTATTTTAGGTTTGAAGTAACTGGCTGCAGTATGATTTGTTGATAAAAAGGGTCAAAACTGCTGGTTCACAAATGGTTTGTCCTCGGATGCTGCATAAATCTAAATTCCTTCACTGACCCTGACCCCTGTCTGTATATCTTGCTAAATATCACACTTATTATTATGCATAGTGAGTTATAATACATACAAGTGTTATATTCTTTTGTTGGGTAGTGTACAAAAACATCCTACTAAGCTCTGAGAAAACAAAAGGAATTCAACAAGTGCATCTTAAAACAAACCTGTTGTGAATCGGGACATTGTTATTTTTTTTTACAGTATATGCATACAGGAGTGCATTAAGGCTACTGCTATGGCTTTCTTCATCTCCTGTTTTTAATCCCACATACAAGTTCTTTGCCTAGTGATGAAACATCTGGGATGAATTTGTTATAGTCAGATTTGACTAAACACTGCTGCTTGTACACATTTTATCCTGCCGAAATAATTACGTTGTTTTTAAAGATGTTTTAGGAGTGAGCTACACTCTGATCTACAAGGAGCAAAGGTTCTGAAGTTGTAGGCCAAAATAGAGGAATAGACTAGGGTGTACAACCGTAATTATATCCCCAGTAAATGGATGACATTAACCAGAGAAAGCAGCTGCTGTAAATCTTAGTAAATCTTATTCATTGACTGTTGACCATTCATGCCTTTGTTTCTTTGTTGGTGACTTTATGTGGGCCAACTTCTGTCAGCGGCAAATTGTTTTCACTAATGTTAAATGCCCCACCTATGGTTGCAGTTACCCAGAACACTGTGCGCACTACCCAATAACTGAACTCAGATCAGCCTTCTGTGGCGATCTGGTACAGCAGAAAATGTGCGTTTTGAGCGGAGGCAGAAGCATTTTTGTTACTCAGCTATTTAATAACCCTGTTGCTTTGTCTGTGCTCTACACGGATAGAAACCAGATTCATCAGGTCTGGAAAAGTACTTACTAAAGACTAAAGTCTCCAAATAGTTTACAGAAATAAGTAGACGTTTTACGTACTCAAGCTTTTTTTGCAGAATGGGAAAAGTGAACCTGTGCATTTTAATTCAGCTGTTTTTCTTTGAGATGTGGCCTGTCAACTTAATCTAATTTATTACTTGAGGGATAGCATAGGTGTTAATGAACTATGCTAACAACAAAGCAATTTCTGAGTAAACCGAACCAATAAACATTTAGCAGGTGAGAAAAACAGCCTGGAGCAAAAACTGCCAATGTATCTCTATCTTGTTGTTGCCAATCATAGTTCTCAATAGGATTATCATTTGCACTGTTTTATCTGTATTTCCTGACACCATTTGCACAGAATTTTTCTTTGTATTTATTTGGCCATATTGTGTTTTAATGTGTTGTTCAGGTATTGCGGCACCGTTTGGTTTTAAACATTTAGAGGCTTAATCTGTAAATGCCATGGTTCTGTCACAACTATTTAAAACGAGGTCTGATTTAGGTCCCGCAGCCTGCGAGTTTGCTGCAGATTAGCATTTGTTAATCAAATGTTTTTCAAGTGTTTTCTTGTTTGTGCTTACATTGATTTTAAGAGTTGTACATATGTGCACTCACAGTAGGAACCTGCTGTAATCATAATGTGTGCTTTGTTTGCTACTGATATTTTCATTAGGTTATAGTGTAATCTTCCCCATGTCTAACTACTGTTACAGCTACATCAAAATTAAGGAGGTTCATTTTGTAAGCACTAGCACCTAGTGTGTTAATAACAGTTTATTCTGTTATTAAATGGAAACAGAAGAAATAGTGTCTATGCAAATGTAAATATGTTGTATCACCTGTGTTGTACAGGTCTGATCCTAGAAACACACTCTGACTCAGTGGGTTAAATAATATTGAGGGGACACATGAAGTTCTATTTAATACCCTACCTTATCTCTGTGCGTTTGTTGTTGTTGACCTCAAAACATCCCAGAATAATTTGGCTGTAATGGTTTGGGCTTGCCTTCTTAATCTATACATGGTAGCAAAAGTGCTATTGGACAAACCTTTGTTGAATGTTGAAATGAGACCATGTAATGAATTTACAGTTGGCTCTCTCCATGCCTTGACCACAGCTTTACAATTTGATTTTGTCCTGTTGTTTACCTCCACCAGGCAGCTGTGTTTCCAGAAGCTGCAAAATGTAGCGTCATGGTACCGTACCAGCTCACTGAGTTGTTTAGTTGGATGGTACCAGAGTTAACGAGCTTTTTATCTCCCATTAATACCTGCTGGTGATGAATATATGGTATAAAATTCATGAAGCTGTCACTTCTAAAACTTCTAAGATCCTCAACATGTTTTCTCACTCACTGACACATGTAATACCTGTTTACTTTGTATTTGTAGTTTTGTTTTTCTCTGCTAGACTTATCACTTAGTTTTTTGCCAACGCTGGTTCTCATTAAGTGTGCGCATGGCACGCCTATTAAATGTTTTTCAACAACTAAAGAAAGTTTCTGTTGTGGTTCTTGCATGCTGTCCATGTGTACTTCACATATCTTTAGTTAAACTATCTGCAAGGCCAGACACCACTAGGGTGAGAACATCTTTGCTTATTCGTGATTTGGGTGAACTTGTGGATTTCTCAGTCTAAGCTCATGCCCACTTTAGCTACATAGTGTGGGAAATGTGACCTACAGAGTGCAAAGTCAAGACTAGATAACATGCAGAATAAGTAATAAGATAGTTATGTAAAAAAAAAAAAAAAGTCAGTGATATATTATGTCTGAAGTCTGAGCTTTAGATAACAATACAAACAATACACCAATAAAGAAAGATAAATTAGTAATGACTTATTTTTCACTATTTCACATCTACACAACTGCAAATATAAAAAATAAATGAACAGCACAATATGAGAGCAGAACTTTATTCATTTATTCATTAAACCAAACTAAGGGTTTCTTGTCCTAAGGAACAGCAGCAAAATAAATCAAGTTGCCTTCAGCTGGTTGCTGTTAACAGGCAGTAACACTGCTGCTGTGATATTTCAAAATTAAATTTGATGGATTTTTTCACTTCCATTGTTTTACAATCTTCCTTTGCTCTGTCACTTGCTTGTTTTATTTGCTATGCAATTAAAGCAAAACGATTCTTACCAGCTTTAATCCCATGTTCCCTAAACAATGAATCTCCACGTGGAAGAAGTGACAAATCAAAAGTGTCAGAGAGGAGCAGCATACCAGCTTGGTGCAGCTTTGAGATGGCTGCCCGAGAACAAACGCCATGCCTCCCTTGGCTCGATATTCACCGGCAACTTTACCTACAACAGTTTGTTGGTTTAAGTTTTTTTTTTTTTTTTTTTTTTAACAGATTACAGATTTTCAACATGTGAAGGACTGTGTTTGAAAATCCTTTATGCAAAAAGTATTATTCAAAATGAATGAGCTCTTAACAAACTACAACTGAGTTAAGAGAAACTTACATGCATCAGTAACAAAGCAAACCTTGCCACTAACTCATGAATAATTTAAACAATTCACAACCTTAAACCATAAATATATATGAGAAGTTTAGAAGTCCAATGAGTGTCAGGCAGAACAAAACAATAAAACTTCCAGGCAGGAAAATGTCTTGCCTGCACTACAAGACGAAGACTATGCCATCAACGAGACTCGGCCTATACAGCTGGAAATGGAATTGGATTACAGTTAAATACAGTTAAATTAGTGGCTCTGTTTCAAACAAGCTGAACAGATCTTCGTCCCTTTCCTGTAACATCCAAGTCCGGTTTTACACAGACATTCACGCTAAGCTGAAGCTTTCAACTGACCCACAGTAATGGGATGGAGACAGGGTTAATTTTCTATTCACTCAAAATGTTAATAGAAAGTACTTGTATTGACTAATTATATAGCATCCATTCTCAGTTAGTCTTCAGTATGGTAGAAATTAAAATGTTCTTATGCTAATGTTTTTATTTTAACAGGTAACTAAATGTTCTGACTCAAACCTTAAAACAAGCTGCCAAAAAAGACAAAACAAAACAAATCAATTATTACTGTTACTGGACTTTTACACAAGAGTCAAAATACACTCATAGAGCCCAGTAGAGTTAACAGCAATAAAACACTGTAGAAAACAAAAACAATAGAAAAATTCTTAGTGACGAACCATGACGAAACTCATGCCTTTAAGATGCATGATTTGCCTTCAAGTGCAGTCTCCTCAAATACACAACATGTCACTTCACTACAGCATTTAAAAACCAACTCAAACTGTGTGAGAGACAGAGCGGGAAAGAGAGCAAGCACAACCTGAACCAATCCAATGATAAAAGCTTTTCTGATGTGTGACGTACATCTTGATAATACACATACTCCTTTATGCGTCAGGCCTCTCTACAGCATGTTGAGCTCGATGAGTCTCCCAGCAAAGACGCCGACCGTCCCGATGATGCACACGGCCATGAAGACACAGAGCAGGATGTGGTCCAAAACCATGGCAACAAACTTCCACTCCTCTGCTGCCTGGAATGAGATGAGATGAGATGAGATGAGGAGGCAGGAAAGTCGTGTTTGAGATGCAATATGCTCGTCTTATTAGCAGGATATTTAAAAAACTACAGCAACACATAACATAAATAAATAAAGATTATCCCTAACATTTATTACATGTAGTTATGAGGTCTCACCAAAATAATATGACATAAGGCAGTTTAAATAAAAAAAATTGTTATAAATAGTACTTTGAACAAAAGTACAGCTGATTATGTCAGCTGTTTGCTGTGTTTTGTGGTGTTGCCAACAGTCGAGTTGCAGAGTGCCCTCTGGTGGACAAACCATGCAACGACAACATTCACAATATGATTAAAGGATCCCTCTCTCCATTTGTTTTTTGTCAGCTGTTGTAAAACACAGACACCGATTTATCTGCAATTAGCTCATATCAGCCAATAAAATTGGGCTGTAGAACATATTTCAATAAAATCAGATGTAAAGTTAAGAAGTAGTTTGACATTTGGGGAAATATGCTTATTGGCTGAGACGAGATTTACATATCAACACGGTCCTCAGGAAGTCACTGTGAAATTTCATTTCATTTTTGCTTCTGCACTCACATTTTAACATTCCCTATTTTTAAAATACAATATTTTGACTCTTGTTTAGTTTAAAAAAAATAACTACATGGATGGCTGTCCAGCTAAACTTGTAGAGGTTCATACACTTGTATCCATTATTCATGCAGGTGTTGTCTTACATTGTTAGATTCCTCGTCTGATTTCATTGTCTCAGCGATGTACTTCACCCCTTCTATTGCGCTGCGAACATCAGGATTTTTAGTGATGGGAGACTGGTAGGTGACACTGGTGGGGGTGGGGTTACCTGCAGAGGAAGGGGCAGGGACAGATTGTAGTTGCGGGTATACACAGAAAGATATTGCACCTTTTATGATGCTCTGTCTTCCATAATAATAGTAATCATATTATTGACTTATTTAATGTCACTATGACTCTACTGACAGTAACATCAGCAGGTTACACCAACACGCCCTCCAGAACATACGCATGTCCTACGTCAAACTTTCTGTGTGTAGCCTTGCCTGAGATGTCAGAGATGTCCATGTCAGTAGGGAACAACCTCTTCTGCCGAATTTCCTGGCTGGGCCGCTTCATTGTTGAGAAGAACATCATGTTGGGAATGGTTTCGATGAAGACCTGAAAGACGGACAGATACAGGTATTAATACATTTTTTATCATTCACAAACAACAGCAATGACATTTCTTGAATTATCTCAGGTAGATAATCAAACCTTGCGGATCCAGGCGGGCATGGTGTGCGTGCTGGGCGAGCGGTGATGTGTGTTGATGACAATGACAGTGATGATAATGGAGGCGATGACAAACACCATTGTGAAGAGCATGTATTTCCCTATGAGAGGAACAGCGCTGGAGGTGGAGGGGATCAGCTCCACAATAACCAGCAGGAAGACAGTCAGAGACAGCAGGACGGAGATGGAGAGAGTCATCTTTTCACCTAGAGAGATGGACATTCAGGCTACTTTCACACCACAGGTCGTGATGCCAAGATTCACATTTCTGCCTACATTACCTATTATTTCTGCCATTTTTATACAACCTGAATTTGAGCTATATATTGCCAATGCATTTCTTTAAATCATAATCCCATACTGCATTTTGAACTGCACTTTGGCTGTTAACAAAAAGGGCAAACCCGTAGTGTTTAGATTTAAATATCTCTGATGGCAGAAACTATTGGCCAGTTAGGGCTTTACAGATGAACTGATAAACTAACTTGTCAACATTGGGTTAACATTTCAGTGTTTTCTGTATGCTGTAATGTTACAGAATCACCCCTGAGGGCTACAAGCAATTCCAATCTGTGAGTTCAAATAAAAGTCACAGGGATACAAATCCTACTGGTTACTGGAATGGTCATACCAATGTTATTTAGTCACCATCAAAGTTTTAGAAAGATTTTGACAAGTTTCTATGTACTTCAAAACCCTCCAGGATCTACGTACCAGAGTCAGTAGGTAGGTAGAAGACCAGCCCGGTGAGAAAAGAGAACAGCATGCAGGGAATGATGACGTTCACAATGAAATAGAGAGGCAGCCGCAGCATAAGGAAATGGTAGGTAATGTCAAGGTATGGTGTGTCGGGACAGCAGGTGTAGTAAACCCAGTGTTTCCAGCTCCTGTAGTCCTTTAACACCCATTCACCCGACTCCATAAAGTTACTGAGGTCAGGCCGATCATTGTCCTAAAAGACAGAAGAGTAGTAAATAATGCACTACAATAGCAACAGTTATTAAAAAGTTAAATTTATGAGTTACACTCACTGGGTTGATGACGACCAGCAGTCCATCATAGGTCCATGTTCCCAGTTTCATGCTACAGTTCTGCAGGTCGAACGGGAAATGGAGGACAATAATCTCACAGTAACTTTTAAAGATGGCCGGCGGGTTCCATGTTATCATCCCGGTGTGCTCCAACAGGACTTTGGTTTCATGGATGATGGCGAAGTCACCATCAGCACTGCAGAGGAGGAGGACAGGGATAGAGGAGAGGAGAGGAAAAGTGTGAGAGGAGCAGCAAGATGTTCAAGGACATTACAAAAAGAGACAGTGAATGTGTTTACTTGTTGTATAGCACCAGGTCAGGTTTCCATATGTCGGTTGAAGGGACTCTGATCTTCCTGACGCCTCCGTATTCATCTGGATTCCACTTCAGGTTCACATCTAACCATTGCTGGGGTTAAAATAGGAAATGTTTAGCTAACTGTGTCTACTAATGTACTGATAACGCTGTGTTCAGTTGTTTTATTTCCATGAGGAGGAAATTGTCATTTAAGATTCCTAGTCACTTCATACAATGTGAAAAATCCACCATGTCACAAATCCTCCCTTATTCATATTACAAGATCTTATTTAGATCACCCTCTACTTATGGAGATCATTTATGTATGATTTAATTAGTGTGATATATTCACCAAGTAAATATAAAGCATGGATCTTATCATGCAGCTAAGTATATACCTTCCACAGCAGATTAATTGTTAAAATCTATGATAACTAGATTTTGATAACTTAGGCTACTACACTGTTGGGGTCACAGGTGTGTCAGCATTAATTCATAAGGGATTAGTTTACATGAACAGAAGCACTCTGTGTTTTTTGGTAAAACATTGCTTTATGAGTAAAGCTAAGCTTTGCGTGGGTTCCTAAAAATGACAGTAATTTAATGAGACTGAAAAGGTGTGTCTAACAAATATGGGACCTAAAATCCAAATGTTGTTAAATGGACCCATCTATTGCAATGTGGTGTGAAAATCTTGTGATTGTTATTGGGATTTGTAAATGAATGGTTAGCACAGTTTTGTTGTCAAGAATTCAAAAGTCAAATTCAGGCCTACCTGTCTGAGACGTACATTACTGGTCACAATCTGGTTAACTTCATCCTGAGAGATGCAGAAAAGGACACAGACAGAAGCAAGTAGCTTATATTTTCTGAGAGATTTCACAACAAAATATAATTAACAATAAAAAAGCAACTGAAATGAAACACTGTCAACTGCAAAGAAAATGAGAGGCAAAAGTTTTGCTCCATTTCATCTTGAAGGCCAAGCAGACGCGCGTGCGCACGGACGGCGTAAAAATGCCCCGCGCGAATGCGACTTGGCCGAAAATGTTTTCTGCTCAAACAATAGTTGGAACATAAAGTTTAAAGGCAAAAAACAATATTTTTGGAGACGGATACCAGCAACCCTTTCCGTTAAAACATGCCAGTGGCGTTAAAGGTTTGTTCAAACGTTTGTTTCTTCGGTTAATATTAAAGCTAGCTAACGTTAATGTTAGGAAGAACGGCTGGTTTTGCTAGCAGCAGTAAGTAACGTTAGTTTTTTTTTTTTTGTCAACGCTGCCAACTCTAGCTAATTGTTGTCCACTATCGACAGGTTGTGGGAAAGCTGGTTATAACAACACGAAGATAAAGGAGGAGAAAACCTTTCCAGTTTTGGACTTTCAGCCCTGGTCAACATCTTCACAGAACCGGAGCTTGCCAGCTAAAGACCCAGAAGGAGAGCTACAAACAGTAGGAGCAACTCATTTTTATTTGCGCTCTGATGGTGTTGTGTTGTTTGTGTTTTGTGGCCGCCGTGCTGAGCCCGCATGCGTGCGGTTTTGACCCTGGGTGTGTAGTATGCGTGGCCGCCGAGCCTAACCTATCGTCTGTAGGCCACTGTCACCTTGTTGCATTGTGTTTTCATTAACTCATTGTGCCTGTTTTGCATTTGGTTGGGCGATGTGTCATCAAAGTGGGTGGAAAGGTGTGACTTTCTGTCTGCGAGTGACAGATTCATTGACCTTAACCTTGTTTCTTGAGTGAATTGCCGATTAGGCCAGTGGAAATGAGTACTGGATTTGTTGTAGAATGTATTCTGCTGTTGTTTCACATCACTTCATACATTTACCCTGTGTATTGACTGACATGTTTTTAATATAAGACCTGCCTTGTTTATTTCAGTACCATAGCTCCACATATTGTTATCCAAAACTTGCTGTGACCTTTTGTCTTGTGAATGGGACTGTTGGCTTATATTTTGATGGTGTGATATGCTTTAAATTAATTAGATAAATTCCATATTTAACTTAAGACATTGGCAGTTGTTGACACAATGATGCTATGTTACATATTTGTAACTACTACAAATAGTGACTGCCACTACCATTAATGGGCAGATGGTGGGATGCATAGAAACGTCTGTGTGTGTGTGTAGTATGGCAGTCTGATCGACAATAAGTTGAATTTTTATTTCCAACACTGAGAAGACACAAGGCCACAAAGACTGTTTTTCCTTCGCAAACTGTCAAAGTTTAATGTTAAGACCCTCGTGACCTTTTTTTATAAGTCATACATTGAGTCTGTATTAACATTTTTGGTAATTTGCTGGTGTGGTAATATCACGGTCACCGTAAAACTGCTCTTTCCAATATTGTGAAAGTCAGCAGTAAAGTTCTAGGTGTCCAGCAGTGTAGCCTCACTGACCTGTAAAACAGACAGGTAGTAGTTAGGAAGGCCAAATCAATTATTTCTGACAGCACCCACCCCCTTCATTTGCAGTTTCAGATTCTACCTTCTGGTTCTTGGTTTAGATTGCCCCCGGTAAATTGCAATAGATATTCATTCATTCCGACTGCAATCTCCTTTCTAAACTCAGTCCGGAGAAGTAGATAAATGTAACAATTAAATAGTGATGGGGTTTTTATAACATGAATGGTACTTACGTTGATGATGATGGTGATTGTTGTGGAAATGTTGCCGTCTATTGCTACTATATTGTTTTTTTTTTTGATGAACATTGCTGGCTGTTTCTTTTTAACATATGGCCGTCGAATAGGAGGACTATTTATTTATTTATTCAGAAATGGAGCGCCTAATTCTGTAGCACTTTAGCACTTATCCATCTTCTCAATCCTGTTTTATGCAACCAGAGTCTGCAACATTTTAGTATTAAAATTTTTTCATCCTTTTATGTATTTTGGTCTTGTATCTGTCTGTCCTGTGTCTATGCCTTGCTGCAGAACCAATTGCCCTACGGGGACAAATAAAGTTTAAGTAAGTGAGCCACAGCATGGTATGGACAGCCATATTTACAATCCATCAAAAAAGCTTGTCTACTGCTGCATTAATTGGATGCCCTGTTTTGGACCTTGTAATTCAATTAGAATATTTTATACATTTACTAAGCTGTGTTTTTAACTTGCAGTGCACATGTCCCATGGTTTGCAAGTACTACAATGCTTTACTGAAGCAGCAGGTTTGGGTTGAGATAGTAGATTTTGGTTTTACCACCTTTTTCCCACTCCCTTACCACACTGATAAGCTGTATTAGCTGCAGTCCCACTGTAACCACTACGGCGTCTTTGAAGTGGTTAACTGGACGAACCACCTTGTTGTAACCAGCAAACAGGTTATTCACCAGACGAGTCTCGTCCTCTGAGCAGAATACTGGACCTAAGACACACAGACAAACACAAAAGTTCAGTCAGGCAGTCAGACTTTATTTTGTTACATACTCTTTTACTTCATGAGTGTCATCTTCTGTACATTTTGCGCAGGGAGGTCAGATATCAGTCAGGTTGAGTGATCAATAAGGAGAGGAAAACAGATTTGTTTGCGGAGGTGGTGGTGTGCAGGAAACACACTTAAAAAAATGTTTAAGTAGACCTAATGTAAGTGATGTACTCTTCATGCAGTACACAACCTCAGGTTCACACATTCAGAACACATTTTATTTTGTGCTCACTTTAGATAAGGTACAAGTGAGAATGACATGTTACCATGCTCTGCTCAGCTGAAGCCCATGTCCCCACAAATGTTTTCACACCGGAACTGAAATCGCAGCTGAAGCGAGAGTGAACTGTGATTCACACACCAAACATTGCCCTGGCAACTTGAAACCCTTCAGAGAGAGAGGGATAAGGGATACTTTATTTATATTTACTGGAAGAGAGAAAGACAGGAAGCTAGGGGAATTATCATATGAGACGGGGACAGGCGGATGCAGACAGATAAACAGTAACAGCAGTCATGTGACTGGCATTCCATATTGGTGAAAAGCCTTCGCAGTGAATGTCCCACGAGCCGTCTAAGCACTACGATCAAGTCTGTTTCTGTATAAGTCCTTGGAGCGAACGTAATCTCAGTGCTAAGAGGGTGTTTGGGAAAATCAGACCTGGCCAATCCACTTGACATTATGTCTGGATCAGTTTGAGTTCAGAACAGTTAACCTACATTTAACACCTCTTCATACAAAAGGTGTTTCCAGCTAGTTTATTTTATTTATTTTTTTAAACATACCTTTTATGAGCCCATACATTTTTGGATACAAAAAATGTCTTATTTATGTATTTATTAATTAATTCATGTATACTTTTCTTACTCATAGTGAGCGTGTCTAACCCACACAGGCTTTTCATTGACAACTCAGTTGAACCACAAGCAGATAAACATCTGTAGAACTGCTGACCTGTGTAGGGAGCTTTTATGAAACTGTGCCACGATCTTCTACAGATTCATTTGGAAAGCACTGCATTTTTGGTTGTTTGTTAGATTCTGCAGTTTTATAATGTGAAAAGTGGGTGTTTTGTGAGGCTGGGTCGGTTACTGCAATAATATGGCACCTACCACAGTAAAACTGTACTCATTTCAAGAAACAAAAGCTGTCCTGGATTTCTGGGATTTGACCTTTCTGTCTCTGGAAAAATCCCAACAGTTTATTCTGCCTACATATTACATTATCTTCTAAAATCAGCAGACTGGATGATGGCAGTAGTCCAAACTGCAAGCCACTTTACCAACAATAAATTATGATGATGATAATAATATTGGCCCATCAAGATACTGGTCTGGTTCTACCAGAAACAATGGCCGTATCTTTTGTGGAATTGCCCCGGATACTTTCATAGTGTCCAACAGGTTGGCCACCTTCTCAGAACAGAACTAACTGTGTCTTTATCTTGCCTGCCACGTGTAGGCAGTATTACTGTGGTAGGCGATACTTTGTCTACACACTACTACACTATTGCCTATCAGCTTTGTTCATGTAATGACAGTAAAAACGTCACATATTTATGTTATAATATGACCCAGCAGATTATACATGCTAGCCACGTTGTGACCCAACTTACATCCTTTGCATGTTATTTCTGGAATCTGCTGGTGATCCACACTCAGCCTGAACTGAGAAGGCCAGGATCTTGTTACAGTTAGACAGCATAAGCAGAGGACACACACACACACACACACACACACACACACACACACACACACACACACACACACACACACACACACACACACACACACACACACACACACACACACACACACACACACACACACACGTCTTTTGGGATCTTTCTCAAAGATGTGGATGAGGAGTGTGGTGGTGTTGTTTGTATACAGTTGATGTTCATTTCTCTGGCTGTCTGCAAGTGTCTGTCTGTCGCTGGCTGCTTGCTCCCTGTCTGTTGTCCTGCTAGCACGCTTTGATCTGGTCACACACAAAAATAGAAGGGAGGCGGGACAGAGCAGCCACTTGGAGCTGTCAGTCATTGCCTGCTCTCAACTCCACTGCAAAATAAAACCCGAAGGCTCTTACCGTTTTCTGCCACTTTTTTGCTGAAATGTAACACAAGTGTGGGCGTGGAGATTATTTCCAGTTGCTTTTGAGTCTATGATGGTATTGTGGCCCTGAAGCAAGCTTTTGACCAAATGTGATTACCTTGAGTCACATGACAGACTGGGAAAATGATGTTGAGGAAAGTGAATCAGTCCTACTGACAATGCATTTGAGCAGGGTTTCAAAAGAAAAAAATTGGTAGCCATTTACTCTCAAATTGCCTCATCTGTTGTCGTTCGCAGTGGCCTTTTCTAATTGTAGCATTCAGTCAAATGGTTGAATGGGTTTGGTTGGCTATAGATATCGAGTTTCTTATTCTGATTATTGAAATAACTAAATTATCTTTTTGGCTCTACTGCCAATGATGGGTAAACTGAGAACACATAACTGGTAAAAAAAAAAAATATATTTTTGCCTGCCATAAAACTGCATCATGGACTTTGACTAAGAATAATGATCTCATATTTTTATATTCAAACTTTAGCATCACTTTAAAGAGACAATTGTGAACAGATAACTTTGGATTTACAACCTTTATTCTGAAATATCTGAAATTCTATAAAAAGATAATTAAATGACATTGTTGCCTCATCATCAGACATGCATTTGTCACCCATATTCTCAAAACCTGAGCAACAGATTACAGATTTTGTTCATGGGCATGAAGCTACACAGGGGTGGTGGCACAATGGATAAGACACCTGCCTTTGGTGTGAGAGAGACCTGGGTTCAATCCCCCACTGTGACCTATCCATCATTGTGTCCCTGAGCAAGACACAACCCCTAATTGCTCCAGAGGCGTGCGACCTCTGACATAAATAGCAATTGTAATTGTCAGCTAAATTAGTAAATGTAATGTATAAACTACCAAATTCAACATCGCTTTAAAGAGTAAGACACCCACATTCTGCTAGTTTCCTCCATCCTAGCATTTTTAAAGCAACATTATGTATTAATTTTATCTTAAAATAACAGCTTCAAAATGATTTTGATGTTACACTGACTTATAATAGGGAGAGTGGCGTCTCTATTATCGCCACTCTGGCCCCGATAAGTAGAGCCCGACCGATTTAACGTTTTGCCGATATTATTGGCCGAATTAAGCTACTTGCTTATATATGCTTGATATATCACCATCGTTGTTTATAACAGCCGATATATGACTATTAAAAAAGAGAAACAGAGTCAGATCCTTCCCTCATGTCATGAGTGTTCCATAGTTTGCCCACCAGGGGGTGTGCTGCAGCTCCTTTGTTGACAACACTGCAGCACCACAGAACAAAACATCAGCTGACCGCAGTCTACGGAGCTCAGAGCCGCTCTGCCGGAGCTACGGAGAGTAGCTCCTGGTAGCGCTCACACTCGGTGTTCCCAGTGAGTAGGTCATTTGTCACGTCAATTACATGACTTAAATAATAAAAATAGCCCTCATCACTTCTCCTCTTTGGAGACCTGACTTGATTACCCTCCCGTTTTTCACTGCCCTCTCCAGGCTCAGCAGTGATTTAATGTGACGGTAACCTAGTGTTGGAGGCTACGCTGTCTGGTCCTCTCAGTTCTCTCTTAATATATTACTTCTAAATATTTTCTAACATCCACAACAGCAGATAACGCTGCCTGTTGCTAAATTAGCCACAAAGCTAATGTCGTGGTTATCGGTGGAGGGGGGCTAACATCAATGAGCGATTAAAGTGTAGTGTCTGTAGTTACAGTCGGTGTGTCAGAAATTATTAAACCAGAGGGGACTTGTGAATAAACGTGAGCTGAACAAGTATCTAACACACAGTTGCAGATCCTTGTTGTAGACAGTCATGAAGTATTAGATTAATTCAAGGGCAGTGTTTCCTCTGCATCACTGTCATAGAGCCAGAACGTGGTTAGGAAATAGTTTCTGTAGCTTTGGATAGAATTAACAGAGTGCAGGTGATAAACTAGATCTAGAAAGTAGTTATAGTGGCAGATTATATGTAAGGTAATAACTATTGCATGACCAAAAAAAAAATCTATCGGCTATTGGATTTTAAAATCCTCAAATCAAAATCGGTATAAGACTTAAACTCCATATCGGTCGAGCTCTAGCCCGGAGTGGATGTTAGCTTCGTGGCACCTGGCTTCGCATGTGACGCTGGAGGTAAGGAGTCATTGACCAGAGTGACTTAAGCCACTTTTCGACCAAAAGCCCCGGAGACTTTTAAGTCCCCGGATCTCTTTTCAAGGAAGTAAAAGGTTCTTTCCGCCCACTGTTGTGATTCCACTATGGTCTAAAGACCTGCGAAGATTAGGCTATAGGCCTATACGCCGTACAAAGCGATGCACAGGCATCATTATTTGTAACCACTATCCATGAGCAAAATTTATAAATGAACATCAGGTTTGACTGGAATATAATGGAAAAACTATAGGCTTTGTGTGACTATTAAAAACAGCTGGTTTTGTGTGGGAGTATAATGAAGAGACACACGATAAAGTTTGAGAGAAAGCAACACAAAAATAAAATTGCGACAATTTGGAAAGTTATTTCAACAGCCGACAAGAGCTGCAGGACTGCAGCTGTTCCGCTTGTTTTGTAGAAGAGGAGACCGACTTCGGCTCTGTGTAAAAGATTCCTGACTGGAAACACCGCTGCACACTGGCTGCTATTTCTGAGCAATAGGCTATGCTACATTAATGCCGACGTTAGATTTCAGGCTGCAGCACTAAGGAATATCTTCCTGAGCCTTTTTTTGTTTTGTAGATTAATCTAACAATATTTTTTTAATCAATTATTTGATTAATTTAACGCTTAATTCATCTATTATTCTAAAGATTTGTTTTAATTACTCTCTCTTGGTTATTATAACAATTAATTTATCCAAAATAAATATCAACAAATTGTCTCATTTAATATTTCAATATTTTTTTCAAACAACAACCTGAAAAAGAGACACAAAAAACCACATTAGAATTATGATAATAGTAAAATTAGTCTAATTTCCACACTAGTGCTGTTTTTATGATATTAATAATGGTAGACTCTATCAGAAAAATAATGGACCTCAAATTCACAATGATTGCTGTGACACATAGATTAATTTAAACACAGTATGTCAACCCTTTCCCTGAACTGGAGACTCACTGTTTTTACTTAAGCACTTGACTTTAGACTTCAAATGGTTATGACTTGGATTTATGGATTAATATGCAGTAAGATGATCACAAATGTCAGTCTCAGATTGAAATAACAGTCTGTAGCCCATTTCTCTCTCTCAGAAAATGTAAAACAGGCAAACGTTAGATGACGTATAGGGTAACGTTAGGTTACCATAACAGACATTCGTGTTTTAAGGCTGTAATCTCTTTGTTATACTGACATACAAGCTCCACCTAGTAAATATTTTTCAAAGTGGAGGTAACCTCTAGATTTAAAGACCTTCAAATGATTTACTGAGCACAGTTTTATTGCACTTATCTGCAGTGATGCAGATAATGTCCAACTGGTGGTTTACAGGCAGCATCCATTCATCCTGACACACCACCTCTATCTGGCCATCACATCAGTTCATCAGCTGCGGGGTCATAAAATCAAATGACTGAACTGGTAATCACTAAGCATTGAAGTAAAAATCTGGGGGATTCAGGTATGCTACTATAATGAATACACCATTTATATTAAAAATAAATTGGCAGTTGGGTAAAAAGATCCGACTAATTCTGGCCGCACACAAAAGAATAATTGGGCCTATTTTGAGTTCGATTTGCCTCTCCAAGTGCAACAAACTGATGACGACAGTCTGCCTCCATGTTTATGTCTCAAATCACATTTCATCATGCGAGTTTCTGTGAGATCTCAAGACCGTACAATCACTACTTTGAAATCATTTAGTACAAACGCATGTGTGGTCCTTGGTCTTTACTGAATTGTCTGGTGTGTGCATTCTTAAGATTAAAATATTAAAAATCGGTTAAATCTGTTGTTGTCTGTGGTATCCCACGTATTTAAAATTGGTTAAGATTTGAAAATCCTCTAGTGTGCACCAAGCATAAAGCACTTACAAAATGTAAAACACTTTCTATTAAGACCGGATCAAGACTCTGCCAGCATTTTATTCAAAAATGCATTACCTTTTGATTCCAAGTCTTCCTTTTCAGAGCTGTTAAATCTAAGTGTTTAGGATCTTTGTGAAGATAATATTTATAGGTTATATTTTGACTTTAATCTGAAATTGAATGGCCATGTGATCAGCACAGAGGACAGTGGGTAATGCCCCAGCTCTTGTTCCTTCTACCTAATTTCATTTCTTAAATCATATGTTCTCATTGAGATACTGCCAAAACCCCAATGCTTTATGGTAGCTATGAGTGGATCATGTAATTTGATGTTAAGTAGCCCTAGGTGTTTTCAGTAATTGAAGTCATGTTCTCTTCATTTGTTTTTTGCTGCCTACCAGATAAACCAGTCAGATTATGTTGTAATTACTGTCTGTCCTTCAGAGCAGAGACGTAGCATGGAGTATTTTGCAGGTATCAGTGGATGACGATAAGCAGACCATGAAATAATGCATTTCATGGGTAAAACATTTGTCATATAATATGAGATAGAAATTAATTTAAGAGAATATCAAGCATTGAAATATGGATGTCTTACAAATCTATGAAGTGCTGCATGCTTTGGGGAGGCAAAGTAGGCCTGATGGTTAGACTGCCCAGTACTTGAAAGGTCACTGGTTTAATCCCCCCAACAGACAGTGTGTGCATCAACAAGCTGCATGTGTCCTGTTCAAGTGTCCTTGAACAAAGACACCAAACCCATACCTACTCACTGATAAATATAAATCACTCTTGAAGAGGACATCAGTAAATGACTTAGAAATGAATGCAGCAAGGAATGCTAACAATGCTGATCTGCCTTTTTTAAGGGTACCTAAAGGACATACGCTAATACACGGTCTGTTCTGGAAGTGCTTTGCACAGAAAGTAACAGTCGATGTTACTTCCGTGATGTATGTAGTAGATAAGAATCACGATACTTCTGCGAATTAACACCTTGCTTGCTAATATTGTATATACCAGGATAGCTGTCTCTTTTTTAATATGTCTGGTTGCGTAAGGCCTGTGTGGGGATATTGCAAATCAATGAGCAGTCTGCTTTATGGCAGTGTTGGATATTTGTGATTTTGGCACTTGTCAGGTATTTAATTCACTGCATTAACCAAAGCCAGAGATTTCTGTCTGGTTATTTTATCTATAAGCTGTAGTACAACAAAATGCACTATAGAACGGTGTATATATCGATATTGTGAAATACAGTTATATATAACATGATAGAAGATTTTATTAATATTTCCTACCCTTTTTCTCTTAGTTTCCAGGCCATATGTGAGGAAGCTGTCTCCAGTTTCTGAATATGGCACTCCACTCACTAGTACAGTTTCTGGAGAGATCAGTACATGATCCACAGAGATCATGAATTTAGCACTTAAATATACTTAAATATACACATAGTCTTTATTGAAAATATAACTGCCTGGATGATGGCTTTCGCAAAGAAACTTCTAAATAGTTTAGAGATAATTTAGACCTTTAGAAACAACATGCCAATCCCCCTTTCATATCAGCTACAACATGCACAAAAACATAACCAAGAAGGTTGAAATATCAAGACCTCCACACACACAAACACACAAACACACAGGAAGACTTACCGGCAAATACACAGAGAATCCATGCCAGCAAGATCTGGACCTTTGAAAGATTCATATCTCCACCAGATGTTTATGAAATTTACAGCTTCCGTTTTACAAAGTCTTGTTAACCAGTTAGCAGGTCACAAGCTAACCTATTAACTGACTTTCACATAGAAGCAGACATATGCAATAAAGCTGTAGCAGTTACTTTGGAGTTAAAGTGAGTCCTGGGAAGGTGGCTCGGCCAGTAAGTGAACTCTGTCAGCTCTGGTTTCCACCTCCCCCACCCAACAATATCCCAACCTCTCAGCACACTTCAAGGCAGTGGAGACAGCTGGGTGTGTGTGTGTGTGTGTGTGTGTGTGTGTGTTGAATATACACAAATCAACAGTCATCATTTCTCATATGTGGAAGTTTTTCTTAGGGTGATGTGTCCAGCACAGCATCTTATATCAGTGATATAGAGAAGCAGGCCACAGTAAGAGGCATAAAGACAGACAGTGGACAGGAAAAGAGGAAAGACAAGAAGATGGACAGTGAATGGGTCAGGACAGAGACAGACACAGGGTGGCAGACAGGAGGACAGCTGAGAGCTGTCACTGATGGAATGAGAAGCATTTCCACACATGCTGCTACCCTGAAACACACACACACACACACACTGTACCCACCACCCTGCCAGCATGCATGCCATGACAGGAAACTCACCAGTGTTTGTGTCAGACTGAACAACTGCCCAGTTTTACATCTTTCAAGTTTTCAATGCGTATTCAGGTTTTATGTTGTTAAATGATTACTTATAAGATTAGAAAACTTTTTAGCTGTTGGTGTGAGTGCGCTATGAAATACTACACTATGCAATAACTTCAACCATGCATTTTTCAAAGCACAAGTCTTTTATATTACTTTTGGCTCTCAGAGCTTGTGATGCGCATTTTACATCACTGATTGATTGATTAATCAAAAGAAAAGTCAAGAGATTAATAGCAAATTAGTTTTTTGATCCAGTCTGCAAGTTAGGTTAATTAATTAAAAACCATGCAGTGGAAATTAAATTTGCAATAATAAAGGAAAATCTGTCACATGTTGGAAGCCAGGGCGATGTTGTTATGTTGCTTTTCATCCACTGGATGGCACGAAGCAGCTGAGGAAGCTCAGCCCAGAGCAGAAGCCAAGAGCATCAAACCAGGAACTAATATTATAAAAAAGAAGGGCCTGTGGGTCGATTTTCTTGTCTGATTAATAGAGTGAAACCAATTGGCTCTAGCTATTATGGTGCCTGTAAAATAGGAACTACAAATGGTAAGCAGCTCAAGCTTTTCAAGTGGCAGCAGAAACATACCCTTTATATTCTTCAAATTTAAAATTTTAGTGCTAAACAAATAAAAAAAAGTTTTAGATGTTCCTCGGGATAAATTTGTAGTGAGTGCCACAGGAGAATGCAATTTACAGTGGAAGCAGACATTTGTAAACACAAGAGCCAAGAGAGTTGTACTTGAAGGTAACTGTAATAATAAAGTGGGCAAACCACAGCCAATCACATGACATTGTATAAAAGTTGCATGCAGTAATGCATCGTGGGCAGTGAACAGGTTCAGCTCATGTAAATCTGCCATTTCATCTATGCTGCCAGCCTCATACTGTACTGTTAAATACAACGATTTAACTTCTCGTTCTTAAAAACTTTACGACAAGAGTGTTCACGACTAATGGACCTTTCTCTCCCAGAACATTTTCTAATATTTTTACTTGACATTAAACTGAAACGGAATTTGACTCTGGATTGTACATTGCTCACAATGTGCTTACTCATACAAAAATAAAATACAATCAGACACAGACTTCAGTGTAGACAACACAGATATACACACTATGAACAATAACAATATAGACATATTGACAAATAGGGCAGTGACCAGAGTGCAAAGGATGCAGGAGTATGTACATGTCGGAGGTGGATGTGATATACAGGTACATATGTATGCATACATGTACACATTGCAATGAAGCATAGTGCAAAGGATGCTGGAATAAATAAGTAAAAGTATTTTGTGCAGGAGTAATGACTTGAGGTAGGTGGATTTGGTATATAGTATCTATAATATGACAGTATAACAGTATGAACAGCACTGAAATAGAGAGTGGTGAATAAATAATAAGTGTTAGCCAGGAAACAGGTGGCTGATTAGAGGCAGAGTTATTGGGTTATTGCACAAGAATTGTTCCTGACACCGTGAGTCAGAAATCAGCTATTCGTTTGAAGGCATTAACACAAACATGAATTCAGCAACTGTTGTCCCCACTAGATGGCGGTACAA
Organism: Micropterus salmoides; assembly: GCF_014851395.1. NCBI lineage: Eukaryota > Metazoa > Chordata > Actinopteri > Centrarchiformes > Centrarchidae > Micropterus > Micropterus salmoides. The sequence continues at coordinate 25,359,329 of NW_024041373.1, forward strand.
GACTGAGAAACCACAGCACAGGGAACAGGGCTTGGTGATATTAATGCCTACACTAGGGTGGATGTGTACATATAATTGTGTAAATGTGTGTTCCGGTCTGTTTGCCTAGTTTTCTGTCTGTCTGGCATTCTAAGGTATGCTTCTCGCTGCCAGTCTGTACATTTGCCACCAATTGGCTTTTCTTTCTCTCTGCTTGCCTTCCTGTCTCTCACTTTTCTCATTAGCCTTTGCTTGTTTTCTTCCCTGCCTCTTTCTCTGTTTCTGTTCAGGAGACGGACACTGACACTCTTTCCTCATTCACACATGAGGGTGAAAATTGAGACTGAATTGTGAAGGAAATATGAAAGAGCACTTTGAGATGAGAAATGTAAACCTTATATCCGAATTGAATGGCACGCAGAATGTCAGTATTTCCATACCCACTCTGGCCTAAAATCATCACCTGTAAGATCGATGGGATGCTATCAATCAAGACCTTGAATTACCAAATAATCTTTTAAAAAACAAAACTTCTTAAAATTTGCCAATTTCTTCACAGTATGTTCTCTTCTTTGAAATGGCAGAATAAAACTTAATTTACTTGGTGATGAAAAGGTTATTCTGTTGAAGAGAGGAGCTTTCTGCAGGAAATTGACAACAAACCAGTAACAACTATTTATGCATTCAGATGTTTTTGATTTACTGGACTATTCAGAGGTTGGATTTACTGTATTGTTTGTGTTTTATACTTGGGCCATGTTTAACAGCCGTGATTTAATATGCGAGAGCTTTATTGAAATGTATGAATTAGAATATCACACGTAGAAGTGTTTGTCTTAATTGGCAAAGACAAGATTTTAAGTTGATAGGGGAAAAAGTTAAGGCCTTTGCACACCAAGTCCATGTTTTTCATCCAAATATGTCACACATTAGAAAATAAATACAACCTCATACTGTGTCAGTACGTTTACACACCGACTCCAAAACTTTCATCAGTTTTCGGAACAGGTTTGATTTTCTGCGTTTTTCGCCTCTGTCAAAAGCCTTGTTTGACCGCTCATGCAAACGTCCTCACCCAAAGTGGCATGTGAAAAGCTGATTCACTTCCTCTCCCAGCACCAAGGATTTTACAGCCATCAAAGTAAAGAACTTGGAATTGAGGATGGTAGGTACCGATCGTAAAACAAAAGTTGTACGAAAGTTTAGACAGTAGTGATTATGCTCTCGGCAGCCAAATGATTTATTTGCCTTGTTTTGTATACTAATGTCAGCTGAAGCAGTGAAGAAAATGTGGCCTAACCTGTGGGAGACATACATCCATAACAAGAGAGAGGTACAGAAGAAGTGGACAGAGGGGCCAGCAAGAAAAAGAAGTGGAAGTATAGGGAAGTAGTTTCCTTCTTGAAATCTTCAACAACAAAGAGACGATAACGTTAGCCTATCCAGAAATGCACAACAGCAATTATGATGCCTATGGCGGTGTGCAATTTAATAGCCGCACAGTAGCTATCATTTCATAACTCAGATTCTCTCTGCTTTCAGCAGGTCAGATAGTAATATTCAGGTGGATGATGACAAGGAAGAGGATGAGGACGGCGTGCAGACAAAGTGGGAGGACAGCTCAGCCCCTTCAGGTAGCGGTGGCAAGGCGCCAGCAGAGAGTGGCGACAGCCTTTTGGAGGTTCTTCCAGTGAAGAAATGCAAGGGAGGAAATGAGAGAAGGAGCGAGAGACAGAGTGACAGCAGTGTCAGGCCTTGCAGGAGCTGCAGACAGATGAGGTGTCCACCTTTCACTCCAGCTTGGCCCCCTGCACGAGGAGGCTCACCCCAGAGGAAAAATCAAGATGCAGGAATTAGTTCATGATTCTGCCTTTTTTTGGGGGAATCAGCAGTAGTTTCCCCAGGATCCAACCTACTGTAATAGGTTATTTATTTATTTATTTTTCTTTCTTTCTGTTGTTCCAAATTAGGATCACTGACAAATAAAGTGACTAACACTGATTATCTAATTATCGCTCAGTCGGTGGGATATATTAGGCAGCAAGTGAACATTTTTTCCTCAAAGTTGAAGTGTTGGGAAAAATGGGCAAGTGTAAGAATTTGGGCGACTTTGATAAGGGCTGTGAACTGGCGACAGGGCCAAGACTCATTGATGCCCATGGGGACCACCCACTTAACCTTGAAGGCAGACCATGTACACCATTCATGGAAACTGTAATTCCTGATGGTTCAGGAATGGTTTAAGGAACACAACAACTAGTTCAAGGTGTTGACTTTGCCTCCAAATTCCCCAGATCGCAATCTAATTGAGGATTTATGCGATGTGCTGAACAAACAAGTCTGATCCATGGAAATCCTATCTTGCATCTTATGACTTAAAAGGATCTGCTGCGTGGTGCCAGATACCATAGCACACCTTCAGAGGGCTGGTGAAGTCCACGCCTCGACAGGTCAGGGTTGTTTTGGCAGCAAAACAGGATCCTACACAATATTAGGCAGGTGGTCATAATGTTTTTGCAGATCGGTGTATATGTTAAATGTATCATATTCTCAAGTAGAGGTGCTGATGTTCCCACAGTTGTTAAATGAACCCAGACTGGAACACTGGAGGGGAAGTGGGTGTAATATTTCACCCATGCAGATGCTTGGACATAAAATCTGAAAGCTTTCAGATTAAAAAGAGCTGAAGTCTCCAGCTGGCTGAAAGATGTCTGAAGAGCTCACATTCCAGTGGTTGGAATCTAAGAAGACCAAACAGGAATATGTTTAACATATGTTGATTTAAAATGTTGGAGGCTTGATGGTAATCTAAAATGATTTTATATATATATATATGGAAAGTTAAAAAGAAAGTGAAGAGAGAGAGGAAGAAATACAGATATATTGTAGATCTTTTGAAACCAGAACAAGCCTTTAAGGTGAGCGCAGCTAGAGATTTTCAAAATGAGATCTATTTCAACGGGTTTTGTAAAAGGCCTTTGTTTTGAGACACACCATCAGGAGAATTTAAAGTGTCCTTACTAGGCACAAAAAGAAATCCATTTCAAATTGTTATGGTGTTTGTAAATGTGTAATGATTTTGTGTAAAGCCAATGCTGCCTTAAGAGGATAGTTATTTGTAAAGAAAGGAAAATGTGTGGATGTCTTCATGAGTATTGAATGTTTAAAATGTAATACAATAGAGAGCACAAAAGATGGAAGTTATATAAAATAAATACTATGCAAACGTGTCTAGCAGGGTGGACTCGCGCTGTCAGGAGGAAATTGTGGGCAGCAGGAAGCGAAATTAGCAGAGAAAGACTACAGATGAAATGGAGACAATTGCCATCGAAAGTAGCCAGTCTGCTGTTGTGTCTTGGAGCAAAACTGAATCTATCTGCCTCCAAAAAGCTTTGTATATGTTTTAGACTTCTTCCTTCTCTTCTTCATCCCTGTCAGGATCACTAAATTATTATGTTCAGGACTACAACATCCAGATCATGCCAAGAAGATTTATTCAGATCCAGATACCTGGCATGAAAGCATTCCTGTTCAACATTTGAACCACATGTTCCTAGCTTTGAATTGAATTTTTCTGATGTACTCATGTCATCCGCTTTATCACAAACACATTTTAAATAAAGTGCAACTACCTTAATGCTAAATCTGGAAGAGAACTGGAACCTCTTGGCAAGACAAACCTTCTCTTGACTGTTTGAGTCTGACTGCTTTGTCAGGTGAGCTCAGAGTCCTTTCACACAGTGGATACTGAGCACAGGCCTGCTTTTATGACATTATGTTATGACTACTGACAAAATTGTTTATTTTTGACTGGTAGCTTTGTATAAAATTATATGCTTGGACACAAATGTTTAAAACATTTTTGCTGCTACTTTTCCACTTCTTGCTGTTGCAGTGTTTTTACATTGCACGTTAACACAGTGAACGATACTGCTGGCCATGCTTGACTCCACATCTTCTTTATTACTTTATTTAGTTTATTTTGCCGTGTGAAATTTTAATGTGAGAATCATATTCCACAATCATGTTCATTGTGATTGAGAAGAGTAGAATATAATGTTACGTGGGCTAGATGGTACAGACAGCTGTGGTGTTTACCCTAAAGTATAGACGGAAAGCAGTTTGATCTGATAGATCTGTAAACACAGGGCCAATATTTTTCCAGGTTCTTGCTTTACTTTGATGGGTAGCAGAGTATTGGTAGATATTGGTATGATCGTACATGTTAATGTGAAATAGCCACTCAAGAGCAAATATGCCAGAAAATAATCCCCTTTGTCTGACTTTGGTGCATATATATATTTATTTCTACATAGCTGAGATCCATTCAGATGCAGAAGTGTTAAAGGTATTGAATCATTATTAGGGGTTGACCGACTTTTTCAGTGGCCGATTGTGATGCTGATGGCCCCTAACAAGACAAAGAAAGGTAACGCTAACATCGTTCCACAGCAGCCACACTGACAAGTCAGCCTGCAGATGTGTCCAGACATTTTTTATTTATCAGCTTCGTAAATGCAGGTATCAACTGATCCCAATTATCTCATAATGCCAGATATTGGCCCGATTGATATATTTATATCAGACATGTTAAAAAAACAAAAACAAACGACAAACAATTTAAAATAAGCATACATTCAAAATAACAACAAAAACTAAAAGATATTTAGCAACCAAACATACAATTTATGATTGCCAATAAAAGAAAACTTCTATTTACATGTTTGAAAGGGGTAGGAAGAAGAAAAACTTACCTACCCCTTTTAATCTCTAAATAATGAACTAATAATTAGCAACATTTAATGTGCACAGTACAAAATTATCCAATCAATTTGTGCACCCACTCAATATATATTCACACTCCCCACCTACTCCTGGATCCCTGAGAATAAAAGAAGAAAAACCCAACTAACAACCCTGTTGTTAATCGTCCGGCCAGCCTATCACTTATCAGTTTGAGCTTGTTGTTGTTATGTATTCGTATTCCAGGTGAGACAGTGAACAAAATGGACTTTGTTAGTAACATGTTCAGTAGCTTCACTCTCGGACTCCACAGCATGGAGTATTGACTTTGGCATGGTTTGAAAGTAGGAGAAGGAAGGAGCGACGGGAAGAGAAATTTAATTTGTTTCTGTTTCAGGGCACCCCCTGGCCTCCTTCTTTTCCCCTTTAGTGAGTTCTGTGGAGATGATTCTCTGAAGCAGCAAAAAGCCTGACCCGCTCTTCTGTTTAAAAGACAGTATTTGATGGAAGGGAATTCAAAAGACAAATGTCCCCTTGAACAGGCCCCAGGTGAGAAATGATTACTAAGTGTAAGTCCCCAAATGATAAGAGTCCTAGTATATTTTAATTAGCCTGGATTCTTGGTTGCTATATTTTAAGTCCTTGTAAGATGAGAGCACTGATGTGTTTTTAATTTACCTACATTTACCAAGTTTTGGTCCCTGATGGACAAAATGTAAAATGACTGGGTCTCAGGAAGCACAGCAACATTTACCTAGTTTGGTGATAACATGAAGTTTTGTTTTTTTTGCTTGCATGTAAACAAAAGCCACATGAATTGAGAGGTGTCATTTGGATGGATTTGTTTCTGCCCAGTGGGGAGGGCAGAAATAAATCATATTTTACTCCTTGTGACTTAAACTAAGTTGAATTGACTCGTCTGCATTCTGTTCTATAGTTTACATTGTCAAGAGTAAACTGTAATCAGGAGAGAGACTTTGTGCTGGTGGGGTTAGACAAGGTGTTGGATGGCTTGTTAACATCACTGTCAAGAGCTGAAGGCAGCAAAATAGGTTGATGGACTGGCCTAAATGACAAGCTTGATGAGTCTAACATCCCATCATCTGTCCATACTGAGAAAACTATGTTTTATCAGAGTGTTGAATGCAACTGTCTGCTGGCAGGTTGGCTAGAGCTAGCAGAGCGTCACTTTACCTGCCAGCGGACGTAGTTATCGAAAGGAAAGTTTGATTCTCACGATAGCCTGCTTAACTGCAATAGATGCATAATCCGGTCAGACTAAAACTATCGGTACAGTCTGCACGGACTGACTCGCTAAACTGCAGTACTGTATTCACAGGTTGTTCCTTGCACTGTGAGTACTATTTCTTTTAGAGATTAAGAGGGGTTTAGTTGAACTATTTTAGTGTTTTGAACTGAGTTGCCAACTGTTTTTACTCTGTCTCTATTTCTAAGTGAGCTCTTGCCTGGCATTTTAGTTGGACTGAAAAGAAACTGAACTGAGCAAAGTGTGAATTGTTTTGTTAATTAATTTGTTAATTATTAGTTTGTTTAGTGATTGTGGACCAATTTAGCTGGTAATACAGTTCCTTCCTTTACGGTTTCCCCAAACAGTATTTGTCATTGTGACGAAGTGGGTTTATACATATGTGTTTATTTTTTTGGTAATTTACCATAGCTTGTGTAAAAGTGCACCACTTACTATCCTGGGTTGTTTGTGTTTGGATTATGTTACAGTCGACAAGTAAACAAGCAAGTAAACACAGTCATAAGTTAGTTTCAGCTCAATTTTATTAGGTTGCAAGTTTAAACATGGTTTAATTGTTTTCCTGTGTTAATACTTACAATTGTTTGTTCCTTTTTTCAGTTCCACCATGCAGAATAATTGTTTGGGGAGGGGCCAGCCTAAGCATTTCCTGTTTTATAGGAATAAGGTGGTCATGGATGACGTCACCGGGCCAAACCAAGTATTTCTTTAAAGGAATGTTTCTTTTGGTTGTTTTTGATTATTATGAATAAATGTGTTACCTGTTTTCTGGGCAGTGGGAGCGGAGTGAATTGATAACGAAGTTCCAAATATTAAGAGATTTCTAGTTATTGATGTTGTGGAGTAGATCAACCTGCATCAGAATGGGATGGGCTGAAGCAGTTGGGTGTAAATTGACCACCCTATATAAACAGGGGGGAAAAAAAGAGGTGAGGCGGTGCTGCTGTGAACATGTGCCTCTTGTTAGCGTTGCTACAAGTTTGATGCGTTATTATAAACATATGATGTTTGAGTCTGCTTACCTACCACCTTCCTAGCCACTCTGGCCAGGCTACACGACAGTCATTCTTTAGAGGTTGTACATGTGAAACATGAGTTAAAAAAAATTAAGTATTCTGTTGTGACTGCACATTTGGTTTGATTTATAAAGTAGATGAAGTGAGTTAGTGGTACTTTGAGAACACATGAGAAAATAGTTGAGTCAGTTCCTTGACTAGATTATAAACCACATTATATACCAGGAAGGAAAGTAAAATTTTCTTATGAAGTAAAAAAATACAGTTTGAATAAACTACTGATATACTGTGCGTAAAACTGTCCTGACTATTCCTCAGTGTCATGGTGTGAAAATAAATATTCAGTTTGATTCCCTACATAACAGGTGCATTAAAAGATGTAATGTGTATGGGATCAAGACAAATAAACCACATTTACTCAGGTTAAAACCAGTATACTCATAAAAACAGCCACTATTGTTGACTTGCCCTTAGTGTTTCACTTTAAATTTTAAAGGAACAAAAATGTAAAATGTGCACTTAAAACTAACATATGAATTAGAGAAAAACTAATTCAGCTAACCTGCGATGGACTGGCGACCTGTCCAGGGTGTACCCAGCCTTTCGCCCGATGCCAGCTGGGATTGGCTCCAGCCCCCCGCGACCTTGTACACAGGATAAGCGGTTGATGATGGATGGATGGATAATTCAGCTAAACTGATTTTAAAACCATACTTCTGATATGTCTCTCACATCTACACTCACACACAGGCACAGACATACGCACAATATATGTAAGCCATAGAGTACACAAACACACCACACCAGGATTTTCACTCCCATAAACTCTGACTGTGGAGGTCAGCGTGTGACCTGTGGATAATGGGGTTGTGACCCCTCTGGTCACTGTGGAGAACTCTTCAATGGGCTCTGAACTAAGTACACCTGACAGCGCTGGTTTTCCCCTCACACACACGTTATGTCCACATGTTTCACTCTTGCCATTTGCAGTAATCACGCACACTGAGTTATGCATGTGACACATGATATCACACATCAAACCAAAAAAGAAAAATTAACACATGATCACACAGACACAAACACACAAAGACACACAGGGTGTGGTCCACATACCAGCAGTCCTCTGGGAACGCTGGCCGTCTATAAGAGAAGATCATACATCTGGAGACTGGAAGGTTTCAGCAGACATCTTACAGTAGCTGTTCATGGAAAGACTTTCCAAAAGTGTTGCTTTTTCTCCGTGTTCATTCATACTATGAATAGACAGAGATAGATATGTAGGTCTTTGTGACTTGGATCTGGTTACTATCTTGTCCAGTCATAACACAAATCCAATGCAGGTCTCTTTCATTTTCTCTGTAATATTAATATGTCTCATTATCATCAGGGTAGTTTTATTAAATTAATTTCAAATTAGGGTTTAGGGTTAGGGTTAGCGCTCATTCTCCTGGCCTCTGGATTCCTGCTGATTACACACACCTGCCTTCCATCAAGCTCATCACTCTGCTATATATCAACTCCCATTTCTTCATCCACTCATTGCCAAATCATTGTTTCAGTTACAGTGAACCATACTTGCTTGCCTGCCTGCCTGCCTGCTCTCAAACCGCTATCCAGCTGCAATCTCTGACCAGCCACGCTATTTCCCTCTCGTTCATCCACCCCGCTCCAGGCTATCCAGCCATACCTCACCGCCCTCTGCCTCAGCCAGCTGCCTCCCTGCTCATTCCACCTCCATTCCACGCTAACCCTACAATAAATCCCTTTTTAATTCATCCACTCCTGAGTTTGGGTCTGCGTTTGGGTCTACTCTGGAAATCCTAACAAGCTTTTGATCTTTGTCATAGTGCGTGAGGCTGTGGTATTTATAAATGCTCAATCTGAAATGTATCTGAAAAAAATATCCGTTTCTTTTATGTGGTTTTGTGTTAACGTAAAATCACTGGAACATATAAAAATGTCAAACATCAGGAAACATTCTACTGTAATGGAAGTTAAGCACCTTAAAACTATGTAGAGCTGAAATCGTGTTTTTGAAATAGTGGTTTTCATTAATATATTGTTTAATTTGTATACTTGGAAACAATTAGGCTTGGGCGATTTTCTCTATTTTCATATTGTCTAATCATGGCTAGCTGAGATCACTGATTGGCGATCTGATTGCCAGGGTGCAGTGTTAGGTTGCAGCATGCCAGTGAAATGTCAGCATAGAAGAATAGGCTCATTAGCTTTAACAGTCTGTAAATGCACAGTACAGTGTTTACCACAGAATTACCGTGTGGCGGGTGGAGGTGTAATCTATTTTGACTAGCAGCTATGTACAGCATGCTAACCTCGACAATCTCTAGGCTATCCATATTAGCTAGGGTCCTAGCTTTAGAAAATAGACTAACTTCTCTGAGTTGACTTGAATGCTTTATATTTTCTATAAACACATGGCTCCATTTGTGCTTGAGAGAGAGGGAGAGAGAGAGTAGCAAGCGTAGCTGAGCGAATCAATTATGATTTTACTCATATTAAATAGTATGTGGCGGTCAGCGTTGAGATCTTGGTGTGTCGTGTTGCCACAAATAAATCAATGAATAGAAAACACTGCAGTGGGGTGAAGATTCTAGAGACTGTTTTTAAGTCATCTTAGTTCTGATAGTAAGTTAGTTGAAATCTCCTTGAATATTGACGCATGAAAAACCAATCGCTGAGCATCCCTTCAGTCGTCAACAGCCGATCCAATCGGAATAAGCCTAGTAACAATGCATTTATCTCAGTTCACACTGAGATACTGAGAAACGCTATCAGCTAGCTGGTAGTCTGTGACATTAACGTAGAGAATACAATGAAAGATCATGAAAAAAACATCTCAGAAAACGTCTCTCAAACAAAACGCCAAGCATCCAACTATCTATAGAAACTATCTAGCTTTCAAAATGTATGTTCATGACCTTTCCTGAACATCCTGTACAAGCTAGCACTGTCCAACATTGTCATTAAGTCATTAATCAGTCAGTGTGTATTTTTAATTAATTAAAATGTTATACATGAGTTTAGAGATATGGCTTGGCAGAATCGGAAGGAGCTTTATTGCCAAGTAGTATTTAACACAAATGAGGAATTTCGTTTTGGTGATAAGGTGCTACATGTAGACAAACATACAGTTGACATAAATAAATGTAGAAATATATAAATATGGAATAGAGTTAAGTTACATAAGAATATTAAAAAGAATAGAGAAAAATAAAATAATACAACTATTTGCAGAAAATGTGCATTATTAACAATATAAAAATAAATATTAAAGCTGCAAGCAGCGTTGGGCGGGCCCTCGCACTTGTAAGCGCGTCCGCGCGTGAGCCGGCCGAGTTGCACATTCTGGAGCTCTGCCGGTGCGGCTGTGAATTTCCTACGCGGTTCCGACGCCGCATGAATGTGCTATATGTCACTTCCTGTGTCCCCTATGTGGAGCTACATAGCACTTGCCGCTATGAATATAAATCGGTATTGACGTGTAGATGTCTGCGGGGTGGGAGAGTTATCAAGCACGTAAAGTTTGTTTCAGATGTGAACATGTACACTGAACAATAATGTACCCAAACAATAAAATAAATTCCTTTTATATTTCCCTGCCTTGTTGTTTATGTGTACATACAGAGGAAGAATGTGAGAACAGCACACATTTCATCGTTACTGTGTGTTAGAGCATGGGAGAACAGTGGATACTTTTAATACAGCCCACACCCCTAATACTGTGTAACTATAACAAGTAGAGAACAGAACAAAAAGATGTTCTTTCTTTACAACTGTCTGCATAGCTTATTCATATTGTGTAATGAATGAAAATAAATAGGCCTACTAGGCTCCTCTCTACTTTGACATTTAAGATTAGCTTGTTTGATCCACCTTCATACACATGTGACATTACTGTACAACTTGAGAAAGGTGAGTTGTTTTCTGCTCCAGCCTGCCTAAAAGAAAAGCGTTTTGGGGATTAAATGGACTTTATTAGCTGCTGCAGTGCAGGATGAACTCAGAATAGACCCATTTCTCACCTTATTATTCTAAATCATGCAACGAAGAAGAAGAAATGCATAATAAATCCTGGGACAAAATCTGTCCACAAATACTGTACAGCATGTAGTCTAATGAACAAGACTTGTGTTATATCTGACTTGGGCAGTGAAATGTTTAATTTTTTCAATTCATGTGGTCATAGTTGTCCACAACTCAAATCAGAATATAAGAAGAAATGTTTTATACCACCTCAAGAAGGCTTCCTATCACAAAGGTAGGAAGGTATTTCAAATGTACAACTGCAGTACTTAAATCTAAGTAAAGTAATTTCCCTGACATTACTGTGTTACGCATGTAACAGGTTTTATACTTCCTGTGAGTATAATCCAATCAGTCTTATTTTCATACTGTATATCCTTTGTGTAATTTGATAAATTGTGTTGTATGTGGTGCTCGCATCGGGTACTACTGAGACTTCATTGCCCTCTTCAGAGAAGACTCTGACTGCAACTTGCGTCTTTGTAAAGAGAGAAACGGACAGAAAAAGTCTCTAACTCTGCCTGTCAGCTCGCTCTGCTCCGTTAAAACTGAATTTACCATACAGAATTGAATACGAGTGCACTCCAGATTTAGCTGCAGCCAGCTGACCGTGTGCTTCTCCCTTTACCGCAGTTCTGTGTCCATGCATGCAGCAAACTGAAAGCACTGTCTGTCGGAGCGTCTACGTGAAAAGAGAAGGAAGACATTGCTGGTAGTATTGTCTTCAGAGTTGTTAAACACCTCAGTGCACTGAAGGAAGCCATCTGACTGTGTGAGGGGCAAGATCATTGATGTCTGCAGGCAGAGTAGGAGCTCTCCTGTCTGACTGGTCCACCAATAGCAGAGAAGATGACCCCTTGAGACACAGCCCCTCCTCATTTGCATAATGAGGCAGAAATGCATACAAAAATTTAAAAAAGACAGGCAGAAATAAATACCATGGGTGAAAATAAATAAGGTAAATAAATACAAAGGAAGAATAAAACAGACAAAAATATTAAAACACACACATAAATAAATACATTAAAAAAATTAGTAATAAATAAAGTTGAATAAACAAATAAGGTAATTATAACAAAGGTGAATAAGTAAAGGCACTAATTAAAATATAAACATTTATTTCTCCTTGTATAATTTAATTACTACCTACATTTATTTATTTACTTTATTTTTTTGTGTATTTAATTGGATGCTTATTTATTTATTGAGCATTTATTTATTTCTGTATTTATTTCTGGCTGTGTCAGGATCAGTCCTCCATAGCGGGGTGGGAGAGTTATCAAGCACGTAAAGTTTGGTTAAGATGTGAGCATGTACACTGAAGTTACAACAACTTCCTGTGTCATGGCGAAGACTTGATCTCTGACGCCACGCCACGGACACACCCATTGACGAAAACTCGCAAATAGCACAACTTTTCATCTTCAATGCCTTTAGAAGGCACAGCACAAATTTGAAGTCGGTCGGACTAAATCCCTAGGAGGAGTTCGTTAAAGTACGAAGTGTGTAAATCATCCAAAATTTGACGTAAAATTCAAAATGGCCGACTTCCTGTTGGGTTTAGGCTATGGCTCCAAGAGACTTTTTTGTGCGTCTGGACAAGATACACGTACCACAGAAAATTCGTGCACGTAGGTGAAACGTGCGGCGGGGGCTGCTTCGTTAAAAGTCACTTCCTGTTGCCAGCAGGTGGCGCTATGACTGTGGGTGAATGTCAGCATGTACATGTGTTCAGGGCGGGACTCTCATCCTACATGTACAGTTTGGTGCAGATGTGAGCATGTACACTGAAGCTACGACAACTTCCGTGTCATGGCGAAGAGTTGATCTTTGACGCCACGCCACGGACACGCCCATTGACGAAAACTTGCAAATAGCACAACTTTTCATCTTCAATGCCTTTAGAAGGCACAGCACAAATTTGAGGTCGGTCGGACTAAATCCCTAGGAGGAGTTCGTTAAAGTACGAAGTGTATAAATCATCCAAAATTTGACGTAAAATTCAAAATGGCCGACTTCCTGTTGGGTTTAGGCTATGGCTCCAAGAGACTTTTTTGTGCGTCTGGACAAGATACACGTACCACAGAAAATTCGTGCACGTAGGTGAAACATGCGGCGGGGGCTGCTTCGTTAAAAGTCACTTCCTGTTGCCAGCAGGTGGCGCTATGACTGTGGGTGAATATCAGCATGTACATGTGTTCAGGGCGGGACTCTCATCCTACATGTACAGTTTGGTCCAGATGTGAGCATGTACACTGAAGCTACGACAACTTCCGTGTCATGGCGAAGAGTTGATCTTTGACGCCACGCCACGGACACGCCCATTGACGAAAACTTGCAAATAGCACAACTTTTCATCTTCAATGCCTTTAGAAGGCACAGCACAAATTTGAGGTCGGTCGGACTTAATCCCTAGGAGGAGTTCGTTAAAGTACGAAGTGTGTAAATCATCCAAAATTTGACGTAAAATTCAAAATGGCCGACTTCCTGTTGGGTTTAGGCTATGGCTCCAAGAGACTTTTTTGTGCGTCTGGACAAGATACACGTACCACAGAAAATTCGTGCACGTAGGTGAAACGTGCGGCGGGGGCTGCTTCGTTAAAGGTCACTTTCTATTGCCAGCAGGTGGCGCTATGACTGTGGGTGAATGTCGGCATGTACATGTGTTCAGGGCGGGACTCTCATCCTAGATGTACAGTTTGGTCCAGATGTGAGCATGTACACTGAAGTTACAACAACTTCCTGTTTCATGGCGAATCATCGACGCCACGGACACGCCCATTGACGAAAACGCGCAAATAGCACAACTTTTCATCGTCAATGCCTTTAGAAGGCACAGCAGAAATTTGACGTCGATCCGACTAAATCCCTAGGAGGAGTTCGTTAAAGTACGAAGTGTGTAAATCATCCAAAAATGGCCATAAAATTCAAAATGGCCGACTTCCTGTTGACTTTAGGCTATGGGTTCTTGAGGCTTTTTTGTGCGTCTTCATATGATACATGTCCCCAGAAAATTTCATACATGTAGGTTGAACGTGAACGAGGGGCTAATTTTTTCCAATTTTCTAGGTGGCGCTAGCGAGTCATTTTGCAACGCCCATGTGCGAAACTTGTAGAATACGAAATTTTTCACCGGTTCTGACATGTTTGCAAATTTTGGTGAGTTTTCGAGAATGTTTAGGCCATGTCAGTTGAGCCTACTTTGCAGAAAAAAAAAAAAAAGAAAAAAATCCGAGCAAATTCAATAGGGACCTCACACGGTCGTGCTCGGGCCCTAATAATATCAACAAAGATTAACAATTAACAGTCATGTTTTCTTAGTTTAATTATCCTTATCAACGGGGACATTTACAGTGGCATAAGACTCGAGGCTACATACTGCGTTTTCCTGAAAACTCCATTCATCCTTGTCTGTCTGTCTGTCTGTCTGTGGTGGATATGACTTCTAAAGTTCAACTGTAGACATTTCAGTAAGTATGGAAACACAGGCAAGTCAATGATTATTATATTCATGCCATCTCACTCTTTCACATCTTTCTCTTTATCCTTCCCTTAATGTAACACTCAAAGCACGGATGAAAAAGTTTCTCCACGGGTGAATATGGTCCATCATTTTTCCATATTCCTCTTTGACACATTGTCTTCTTTTGTCTTACTCTTTGTACTGTAGATATCTTCATTTCTGTGCTTTGTATCTGTCTGTGTACCCCCCCGCTCTCTGTTTTGTTTTTCCCCTGGCCTTTGTGTGACCTCTGTTTTGGCAGAAGCATTCACATGCTGTCAAAGGAGTGGTGGGAGGCATAGAGAAGGGAGATGTACTTCTCATGTCACACATGAGTCATTGTATTTTGCAATTACTTAAACAGCAGCAGTGCAAAGAGCTGAGGTATGAGAAAGGTCCCCTATGCAGGGCTCAGGTCAGTAAAGCTCAGCCAATCAAAGATGAATTCATGGGGACAAATTTTAGATTCTTATTAAAAAAATTAAATACTTATAAAAGTAGAGTGGGGGGACATTGAGTCGAATTGAATCAGTTGTCTGAGGGCACTGGGTGGTGCGAGCCAAGCTTTTCACAAAATCTTATAACTTTTACTATTTTTATATCAGATAGTCTGACTTGTAAAGTTTCAGCACAGTAACAGCACTTCTACTTCAGAATATATAGAAAAGCACTTACTGTCTCCTTCCATCCCGGATAAAAGGGGGCAGATGTGACAGGAAAACAAAAGGTGGCAGAAAGGGAGTGTTGGAGAGAAAGAGACTGTAAGAGAAAGGACAGAGAAGACCAAAGAGAGTTGTTGTAGAAATCCTCTTGATGTTTGATACGGATGTGTTGTGATATTTCACATTGTAAAACCTCACAGACACAACATCTCTCTGGGGCTCCACATGTCTGCTCTCCTCTGTTGATCTATTTTTGCTCATCCGCCAGTCATCTTGTCTGTCTATTGTGTCTGGAAGGTGAGATGTACAGTCTCAAATCTCGGCATGTGGCCAAAGTATTCCCTGATTTGTGGGCATTGATCAATAACATCATCAAACATCGTCATTTTCTGTCATAGCACATTAAAAATATTGAATATTGATAAAGCTCTGTTAGCATGTCATTGATTCACATGTTTTAGATCACCAAAACTTTTTGTCTCCCAGGGACCCAAACATAAAAAAATGCATTCTAATTTGCTATAACATTTACATTTATAAACTACTTATAAAGAACGCGACATACCATGAATTTAAAATGTATATGACATGTATCCAAGGAGGGTTAAATCAAGGGCAACTGCATTTGATTGAAGATATCTGAATGATGCAAATCCTCTTTAAGTATCTTCACTCAAGTCCAGTTGCCCTTGATTTAACCCTCTTGAATAACTATGACCTGCATGACTGTGAATCTTAACAGATAAAAGCACATAACACCAATAATCAGATTTGCCAAGTGTGAAGTTTCTAACCACCTCATAACAAACTTGCACTGAAAAATGAGGACATAGAAGCATTAAGGCAATACATTCACTATGTCAGCTAGTGTGGGGAGTGGGGTCAATGTATAAAGTAAGCTACATCACAGCAATAATCAATTTTGCTGAGTGCAATGTGATTCTGTCGGAACAGGATCCGGGACCTCCCAGATTGGGACCGGCACTTCCTTTGTCACTATCAAAATCTGCAAGCCCCACATATAGGTTCCCGGTAAACACACTGTATCCTGGTAAGTGGTTCAGTGCTTTTTGGTGTCTAAATATTTTGGCATGTGATTACTGTAAGCCCTGTCTGAGTCTGGCTAAATCAGGAGGTGCATGTGTAGGTGTGTGTCAATGCCATTGAAACAGAGCGGAGATCGTTAGAGAAACAGAACACGTCACTTCGATCAGACAGACCGTGTTTTTTGCAGTGACGAGGTTTTTTTCCCCAGTTATCTATGGACGCTTTCAACGGTAACAACATAAACAGACGGTACTGCGCATGTGCATTACTCTGCTCCGACATTGACGTTGGACAGATTTGTGCAGCTGGAGAGAAAGAGAGAGGGGGAGAGAGAGGGAGAGAGTGAGAGGAGGTGCTGAGCGAATATGCGCTGCGTGCAGCTCTGCAATCAAATACAAGTTTTCTCATCTTAAATAGTAAAAAAAACGGAAATCAATATGTGCCAGTCAGCACTGACAATGTAGTGGGCCGCCACAAATAAATGAATGTATGGGAAACTCTGTACTGGATATCACTCACTGTATTAGCCAGTAAACACAAACCCAGTGATAAACAAACAGAATGGAAGTTGACTTCGGGCTGAGCGCATCACCTTGGCAACGTGTCCGATGAAAGCGAAGCGTCTATAGGCAGCGCTGCAAGTTGAAGAGCACGAAAGTGTCCGTCATTTGCATGATTTCAAATTAGTGTGAATGCACTGATTAATAACTCAGAATCAGAAGGAGCTTTATTGCCAAGTAGTGTTTTACACATACGAGGAATTTGCTGTGGTGATAAGGTGCTACACATAGACAAACATACAGTCAACATAAATAAATGTAGAAATATAATAAATATGGAATGGAAGAACAACATTGCAGATATATACATGAACTTTATTCTGGGTCTGTGCCGTGCAGAAGTAATGGAAGAGAATATTGTGTACATATAAATATATAAACTGACAACATATAAATATACAACAACAAAGATCAACAATCAACAACAAATATGTGCGACGTGCCAGGTCTGTGCCCGACACGTGATGAAACAGTACAGAGTGTCAGTGGGGGACCAAGGCCTTGTTAATGAGGCTTCCTGTGCCCAGGAAGCGGAAGGAGTCCACAGTGGTGACCGAGGAGTCACACAGGATGATGGGGGAGGGTGGGACTGCTCTTTCTGAAGTCCACGACCATCTCCACGGTCTTCAGAGCGTTGAGCTCCAGACTGTTCTGGCTGCACCAGGTGACAAGATGGTCGATCTCCCACCTGTAGGCGGACTCATCCCCACCAGAGATGAGCCCAATGAGGGTGGTGTTATCTGCAAACTTCAGGAACTTGACAGACTGGTGACTGGAGGTGCAGCTGTTGGTGTACAAGGGGAAGAGAAGGGGGGAAAGAACGCAGCCTTGAGAGGAACCGGTGCTGAGGGTCCTGGAATCAGAGACATGTTTTCCCAGCTTCACGTGCTGCTTCCTGTCAGTGAGGAAGTCTGTGATCCGCCTGCAAATGGAGTCACTCAACTGTAAATAAGTAATGCTTTGTGACAGTTTAGTTTTACTTTAGATGAAGACAGATAAAGTTCAATATTTTTTTATATTATTTTATATAAAAACAGCCTGTTTTAGACAATATCATATGGGGTACATGATTAAAATAAAGAGTAGTAAAGTTTTGTTTGAAAATGTAATTGGTTTTTGTTTTAGGTCAAACACAGCTCAGGATTTTTAACTCTGTATAGCCTGGTTTTAGAACAAGCTGATGCAAGAGACATAACTCTGAAATACATCTAGTATGTGTTGTTCAAATGTTGCACTGATATGGTCAGTGTTCAAAATAAAATGCCTTCAGATGTCTGTGGCATTGAAGTTTGGTTGAGTGCCTGCCAACAAGCAGGTCATCTTATATCTTTCCGGAGACCACTGGAGGCCAATGTAGGCCAACAATCATAATGTTTGCCCTCAGTCAGTCTCATGGCCAACACAGGCGTAGGACATGTGCATATCAGTTTGGCAAAACATGCCTCATCTTCTGTAAACAGCTGAAAGTTGTAGGGCTAAATACTGCATAACCTTGAGGAGTTTGATGCTGGCGTTATGTATGTCCTCACCCCCGCAGTGAGCATAATTTAACTGATTCCCCTGGAGCGCATTAGCAATGCGTGGCGGGTCAGTTCGTTTGACCCAAGCCGTCAGACTAGCAGCATGCGGCAAAGAACCAGAGGAAAAACTCTCTGAGTGAAGACAACCAATGGCAGACAAGAGTGATCTTTTCATCTTAACACAGAAAAACTGAAAGAGCGAGGGAGAAAACAGACAGCAAAAAAAACTGAAAAGCACAAGAATGAATAAGACAAGGAGAAAAACAACCATATGATGAGCAAGGAAACAACAATGTCCTCATCTCTGTTTGGAAAAAAAGAGAAGGGTAAGGGGGTGGGGGGGAGACAGATGAAGAGTGAAGAATAAAAAGACCCAACAATTGGACAGAAGCAAAAAAGTGAAGCCAACAGACACATTTCAAATGAGCTTCAAAAGAGAAAACAAGAGTGGAGAGAAAATGGAAATGGGGGAAAAAGGGAGAATAGGAGTGGCAGAAAACCAGAAGCTACACGAAACAGAAGCAGTAAAACAACAAACTTGTTGTGCCATCTGTGATCCATTCCAATGTATTCTGCAAAGAAGGGGCACATGGGAAAGATGGCAGACAAAGCAGGACAAGAGGAGGAAGGAGAAAGTTGGAGAAAAAGATTTAAAGAGAGGGAACATTATAAGCGGAGATATGCAAGATTTTATTGGACTTTAATATTTGTAACCCACCAAAAACAATCTACAAATGTGTACTACATTATGATGCACAAATATTTCACTATCTACAAATACTGTATGTATTTTTACATTTGTGATGTATAAAATCATATACACCTAAATACTGAGTGACTTCTATACACACACTATAAACAGTTTTATGCGCATTTACAGATTGCTTTCTGTCAATTTGTTGGTCATGTTACATTTCTAACTTTTATTTTTACGCATTTGTGGAATTGTGTCCAAAGTTTACTGTGGAGATCTGTTTAAAAAAAAAAAAAAAAATAAATTACACACATCTCACTACTCAAAACATGTATTTTTTGCATTTGTGTTGAATAAAATCATATCCATAAATATACAGTGAAGTGTTATTTGCGCATTTGTGGATCTATTTTTACACACAAAACAGTTTTTGCACATTTGCGGATCACTTCCTGTCAATTTGCAGGTCACGTTATATTTGTGACTTCCTTTTTACGCATTTGTGGAATTTTTCCAACCTGTACCACAGATGTTAGTAATGTCAGTCTTGGGTTGGTTGGGAACGGCACCCCACGTTAGATCTCCAGTATTGCCTTAGACATCCACATGTCCTGAACGACTCCCTGTTTTCAGTCTAGGACAATTTTCTGAGTAGCTACTTATGGAGCTGATTTTGGTGTAATGTACACCCTACTCATGAGCCTTAACGAAAATACAGTTTTTCATGCAAAAGGACATGGAACAACAGGAAATGGACACTGACTGTACTTTTGAGGACCGTAACCTTATACATTTGTTTTACATGACACCTCAATAGCTCCTACAAACAGTAGGTACAACAGGACTTTTAAATGTATTCTATTTATTTGAATCTAAATGTAAAACAAATACAGTGATAAAGTATTCAATAGTAAACTATATCCACTTGTACAGAAAGGTTTAGATGGAGGTCCAGCAGAAGCAGCCCAGAAAGCAGTGCTGCAGGGTGGGAATCCAATATCAGCTTGGACAAGATGAGGCTAAGGTGCTGCTGAGAAAATGCGCAGTCACAAAGGGAAAGGCTCAGTGATATATGGTAGAAATTCCTCATTATGTCAGTCCTGTAATCTTTGACAGGAAATGACCCGCAAATGTGCAAAAACTGTTTTGTGTGTTTTAAAAAATAAAAAAATAATAAAAACACAAATGCATAAATAACACTTTGTATATGAAATTACAATATCTGTATACAGAATAAATTGTATATATTTGCAAATTGCACTGTATTTTTGTGGATATGATTTTACAGAACACAAATGCATGTAATACATATTTGTAGAATCATTGTAAACATTTGTGGATTGTTTTCTGTGGATTACAGTCCAAATACATGATGATGACAATAAAAATGATCTGTGTTCTTGTTACATTGGCTTAATGAAAGCTGTTAAATTAATAAAACAAACTCATCTAGAAGATGGTTGTCAGTCTGATCATGTTTATTTATAAATTCCTGAAACCGACCTTTTTGTGCAGGGAGGATTTAATCTGAGAGCAACCATTTTTGATTTTGTTGCAAGATGAACAGCTGCTTTCTAGCTGTCATTTCCGTTGTTGTGGGTAAGAAAGCAATCAAGCCCCAATCATGGTTACAACAGACTTACCCAAGTCAACCCTTGTAGTGTGACTTACTGTAATGCCTGTTCCATCTGTTGCCGTCAAATGATGTCCCAGCAGTAATAGTGTTCGCCCTCTGAAGCTCACTGAAGCAATCCCCAGAAAATTCCCATTTTTGTCACGGACTGTTTGGAAAATACCTCCCAGTAGCTATGAGGGACACCCTGCTGTATCATGAGAACTGCAATCTAAATCAATGTACTTCAAAGACTTGTTTACACCACTGAAACATAACCATAATATTATGATGGATTATGACAGATGGAAAATCGCTTTTAACATGATTATCCAAAGACTGTATAGAGAAGGGAAAAAGGTTCAACTCTAAATTTTCCAGCAAATGGTGTTCAAAATGAGATTAGTACAAACAGTGACTCAGAATCATATTACCAAATCATTAATGGTAGATAATCTTTCCAGTGTTTCCTCTAGGATGGAGTTGTAGCAGTGGAGGTGAAGCAAAATTTTTGTCTGAATATAAAACCCCAACACAACATGTCTCAGTAACATTGCTTAGAATACCTTAAAATTGCTGTGTTTTCCCATAGTTTGAGCTTAAGATGAATGTTTTGGTGTTGGTCAGGGGGTTTGGGGGTTCGCCCCCAAGAAAATTTTATGTTTTCCAATGAAAAATATGTAACATTTTATTTGCACATTAAAATCCAAAAAGAAACGTTCCCTCATTAGCTTAAAAGGACTAGTTTGCATCACTAATTAGCTTTACTAACCTCAGCTCCTCTAGTCACCACCATCCTTTCTTTTCCAAAATCACTTTTTCAGACTGAAAAATAATTTGATCAGTCTGTACAGGACAGAGCTGCAGGCTACATCAGTTTAGTCTAAGTTTGTACCTGATGTTCTCAACATTGGACAAGTAGGCAGTAATAAAATACAGCTTCCAGTTACTTTCTATTGAGCTAATGTTAAGTTACATAGCAGCTATGTAACTGCTGTAGAAGCTTTCCTGCTCAGCTGCGCAGTCTGAAGGGGACCGCGGTGCGCCGCTCCTGAATGCATATAGGGGAAACACTGATCTTTCTTTATGCTGGTCACTTTATCGAAAACGAAGATAAATTTTGTAGATTTAATTAGATAATCTACCACAATTTAGAAAACATTACATGTGTATTTTCATGGATAAAGCTGTTATAATCTTACTGCCCATCGTTCTAATTGTTGGTCTTTACAAATGTAGTCTGCTATAACTGCCTGAAGACATAGGAACAACGTGTTGATACTTTAATGTCAGGGTTGTTCCCCTTGAATGACCTTCCCATGCAAAGGATTTGATGTTGTCAAATGATGTCAGAGCGTTAATAGCCTTCACCTTCCAAAGCTGAGTAAAACTCTCTGAATGGCATTTAGCTTCCCAGAGACTGTCAGCACAGAGATTATGAAGGAATAAACATGTTTGCTTAAAGCCTCTTATAAAGGTGGGATGACGACGTGTTCTAAACAAGTGTCTCATTAGGGTGGAGAAAATATGAGCTATAGGATAAGTGCATCAGCAATAAGGCAGGTTTGAAGCTTCAAGACTTACATGTTGTCTTAAGATGGATGTAGTATTTATTTGAATAAAACTTGTTATTAATGTGGAAAAAGCGTTTATAAAATAAGTAGCAATTTTTCCTGTGGTGAAATATCTCTGTTGGTATATTTTATTGTTGCAATGGAGAATTTTTGCTTTTCCCCCCATCGCATTGTTTGCTCTCTTCCTGTATTTTTGCTATGTTACTCCATTCTTCTCTCCTCTCCACATTTTCTGTTTGCATCCCTTTCTCTCTGTCGCCCATCCTCCCTCTGCCGTTGCT
The DNA here is from genome assembly GCF_014851395.1 of Micropterus salmoides. Classification (NCBI taxonomy): domain Eukaryota; kingdom Metazoa; phylum Chordata; class Actinopteri; order Centrarchiformes; family Centrarchidae; genus Micropterus; species Micropterus salmoides. Next base: position 25,381,830 of record NW_024041373.1, read on the forward strand.
CTAATCTAGCTGTCAGTCATCTTGTCATTGTGGTTCCAAAGTCTCATTTCCTGGGCAGGAATACATTAGCAGAGGGCTGCTCTGCTATTACCTGCTGAATTACCAGGCTGTCCCTGACAATTAGTTGGGAGACAGGAGACACCGGGCTGCGGTGGACACAGCCATACTGATAACTGGCAACCAGCAAGACACTTTGCACAGACGGCCAGAAATACAGGGCTTTTCCACGACCGTGCATTATGTCTCCTTTTCCACCTGAATTATTAGGGAACTTTGAAATCTTGATAGTGACCTGTGACTTGTGTCAGCAATGTGATTGCTACATAGTAAAGTTACTTTTCAGCCCTGCTGGCAGCGGGGCCCACGGATAGCAATGTCTGCTGGTCTATCGTCAATCAGTCTCTTCAGCCGACACTTCGTTTCAGCTTCACACTGATCACATTGCAGTGAAGTTTATTGTGGATTCTCACTGTCCTCAAAGAATGATTCCCAGTGATATGGTTAACCACCAGTTTAAGATCCATGAGAAGTTATTTTGAAATAAGTAGTATTTCCCAGTATTTTGTAAAATTTGCATTAAAATGCACATAATGCAGTGTATCTTCTCTGAAGGGTTGCTGGTTCAGCTCTCCAAAATATGTAAGAATACTTCTGTCTCCCTTTTTAATTAAAATGTTTGCTGAAGTTCATAGAGCCTCACATTGTAAAGCATATTAAATCATTACAAGGTGGTCAAGATGCGTTATGCATACCGTGGACTTGCTGTTTTTCAGTGATGGTATATCTGAACATGGTGACGCTGCCTTTGTTTCCAAGACTTTCCAACCTCACTCAAATCTATCTTTCCATAGCAGGGTTGTCATTTCATTTGAAATCAGATTGTTGTAATCCCATTATATCTATTGCTCCCTGACTTTTGATTTCCATTCAATCCCAGTCTTGTTCTGCCAACATTGCCTGTAACCTTTTGGTTTCAATTTTCTCTGAGCTATGTGTTGATTGCTTGCGTTCTCTGGCGTGAGGTGAGATGTTTTTATAAGCACTTGTAGTTTCTTTTTATATCACCTGCACAAATTACTTTTTCATTTTCTTCTTCTGGAAAAAAACAAAAAAACAAAAAAAAACAATTTAAAAAAAAATATTTATATATAATTTTGCTTCTATGCAAATCAACAGCTGAGCTAGCTTAAGCTTTGGGATCCATTTTAATATTTATTTAAATTGCTCGTGGTACTTTAACCAACCCTTATGAAACAGGGTTCTGACTTGTCCTAGGAAAGACAGTTTTAAAGTGGTCATATTATGCTCATTTTCAGGTTCATAATTTTATTTAGGGGTTGTACCAGAACAGGTTTACTTGGTTTCATTTTCAAAAAACGACACATTTTTTGTCATATTGCACATTGCTGCAGCTCCTCTTTTCACCCTGTGTGTTGAACGCTTTGTTTTAGCTATGGAGCGATGCATCTCACTTCTACAAGAACTTTGTTGGGAGTTGCACATGCACTGTAGCTAGTTAAAGACTACTAGCCAATCAGAAGCAGAGTAGGGCGAGTCCTGAAAAGCTAGTAAACACGGCTTCCAGCAGTATGTGTTCCCTTTAGCAGCTTAGCAGCAACATGGACTGGAGCAAGAGTTTCAGAGTAGTGAGTTAATAATCTGTAACAAATGTATCTTTCATCCATAAAGTTATAACTGAGTTCTGTCTCTACATCACAGTAACAACTTTATGTCCACTGACTGCCTGGAGGGTAGCTAGTGTTTGGAAGGGGAGGCAGCAGGCGGACGTCTGTGTTTGTCCACTGGTGTTTTTGAGGGTGTGCTGGACTACAAACGAGCTGTTTTCGGGCAGTTCAGAGCAGTGTTTTCTGTGGGAGATGGGAACTCCCTTTGGGGTGGACGTCGGGCTTTTTCACTTTGCAAATCTATTGTATGCACAAAAAGGGTATATAACTCAATAAAGGAGAGGGAAAAAGCCAGAAAACATAATATGACCTCTTTAATGGATTGATCACCTCCAGCATGTCTGTAACTAGTTGGGGAAACTGCGTACAGGCAGATGTTGTTTCATCCAAATCAGCTTAGGCTACATTTTAAAGAGGTGCTCCAATTTTACACATGAAGTTCAGTCTGTCACAAGAAGTAATACACAGCCTATGAAAACTGTTGTATAGTATTGTCTGTGGCTCTCTAAAGTCTGAGAAAATAACCTTGATAATGTAATAGAAAGCCTGTGTTACAGTTTGAAATGCATGCATTTGCCAGGGTTTAAGAAATTATTTTATTGTGTTGCATTGTGGGAAATGTACATACTAGAGACTATAACTCATGATATCTCAGCCTCTGCAGCATTAGTTTTTTTTGACCTTGTGGAAGTGCCATGCTAAATCTAGTACCTTCGCATATGCTTTGGAAAAGCATGTTTCACATGCCTCATATTCAGGGGTTGTGTTGGCTGGCATAAGCTGACTTTTTGCTGGTATCACACGTAGTTGTCCAATAGATGAAAATATCAACAGCCCCCAAAATTAATGAATGAATTAACAGCAAATTAAATAGCCTAATATTGTGAGACTTATGACATACTGCCAAGACAACTGTGTGGTGCGAGACAAAAACACACACTCCAGCCATATTGGCTCTCAAAAGTCTAGTGTAAACTCTCCTCCACTTACCTTGTAAGTAATCTTCTTTCTTGGCACAGCTTCTGTTATATTTTATGCCAGCTTATCATGTTGTAAGTATAGAAATACATCTGCCCATGTTTGATTGTGATTAACACAGTGATTCCTGGACTTCATTGTCAGTCTCAGACCAAAGCAAAAATCTGTAACAATGCGCTATTCAACTCACAGCAGCTCCCTCTGGACTCCCTTAGTTCAAACAAATTATGCAAATATGGTTATCTACACTAACATTCATCTGTGCGGACTAGGCGTGGGGGAAAAAATCGATACAGTATAGTATCACCATATTTCCCGTGCCAATACTGTATCGATACACAGACGCCAAGTATCCATCTTTTATTATATGTACATGAGAATTTTACTTTTTTGGTACTATAATAATATAAATTGCTATTTCAGTCCACTAGAAAAGGAGTTTTCCTAGGGGACACAATTTAAAGTTGGAAAACAGTAATAATTTCTAATACATCGCAATATGTTTAAAATCGCAATAGTATCGTAACACAAGTATCACGGTAATATCGCATAGTGGGGCATCTGATGATTCCCTCCCCTAGTGCGGACGTAGATTCCACAGGTTTGGAAAACAAGCACACTTCACAAAGTAACTGTCCGATTTACTAGAATTTGCAGAGTTCCCTGACCAAAACAGTTTCAGAACAAGGAAGCACTGATATGACACAGCCATCCGTACACAATCGTGCTTTCAGACTCTATACTAGACTTATCAAAATGAGATCTCCAGTGTAGGTTTCTACAGCTAGGAGCACACGTTTGCGTTGACTTATTGAAGAAGATGTTGTTTTGCAGTGTTGCAGCGTCCTTTAATATCTGATTAACATTCTCACCCAGCCTTGTTCTGTCAACATGTGTCTGTTTGAAGCTGGATCAGACAAAGGGAGCGGGCTGGACATCAGACCTTTGATCTGACTGTCCTGTGTGTGCATGAGTGTGTGTGTGTGTGTGTCTGCTCTGGCTATTTCACATTAAAGAGACACACTTGAGAGAGAAAAAGGACAGGTAGAAACTGGCCTTTTCATCCTAACCTTGGATGAAGAGAGACAGAGTGTGTGTGTTCGTGTAGGCTGCTGTGTAAAGAGATCACTCAAACTGGAGCCTCAAGTCAAGGAAAAAAAGACCATACTTTTAGAAGGAGAAAGACAACAGACGGCTAACATTGTGATAGAGTCCCAGAGAAAAGGAATTGAGGAAATGGCCAACTAGGAAGAAAGGCTAATCTGTGAAATCACACTTAAAGATTATAGTATTTTGTGGGAAATTATGGATCTATGTGTTTCAGCCTACGAACAGTAGAAACTAGTAGAGTCAAATCAAGTTTATTTATACAGCCCAGCCTCTAGGGGCTTTATACATGTCTACAGGATCAGAAAGTATCTAACCTTATGGTACATTCACATACAACGCAAATTAAATTTTCCCGTTGCATTACTCATGTGGGTTTGACCGCTGGACTGCTTGCATGAGTGTTTCCATACAACACGAAAATCCAAGTTTAAACATGCAAACACAACCCGGTTTACTACAGGGATGAACACAAAAATCAGGGTTATGTTATGCTAACTTGTTTCATTGTAAAGTACAACAATAGCTGGCATCAAGTAACAGACGCATTTTAAACTTAACAGATAGTTCAACTTCCCCGCTTACTTCTCTCCAAGCAATATCCTGTTTTGTCCGGTTTCTGTATAAATATGAAATAGTATCATAGAGCAACTCGTGACTCACTGAAGATAAATTACTTACTAATCCCAAAAAATACAATTAAAAAGATAATTGAATAAAAGAAATTGACTCTGAGCTCCTCCCACTGGTAAACAGCTCAGGATCAGAGCAGAATCCGGTACAACTGGTTAAGAGAAACCCCCACCTCCCCCAAAAAACAGAAAAAAATTGAGGAAATCTCAAGAAAAGCAACAGAGGAAGGATTCTTCTCCCAAGACAGACATGCAATAGATGTCGTGTGCACAGAATAGACCAATACTCTAGAATTACTACAGTATAATTAATTCCATATAAAAACTGATAAAAAGTACCCATACAAACCATGTAAATTAATAATGAATGAAGGTGATAAAAGGTGCACATAATTGAGACAGAATACAAGTTGAAATTTGAGCAGCTCAATCGAAGCAGTTCAGTGCTTTGCTTAAAGTCACTTGGAGCGTAATGATCTGTGCTTTAATTTTTCCATCCTGACGAGAGATTCAAACAAACATCCTTGTGGCACATGCTTTCTTCAGTGAACATTTCAAAACAGAAAGGGAATGGGAAGTGTATTTTTGTGTCTCAAAGTCATAACCAAGGGCCAAATATATAAGACTGCTCAGAGAGAGCTAGAGCGGAGGTCATTTTCACCCAGACATATCCAATTGGCACTCTAAGTCAGTCGGAATCCATTCCCTTAACATCAGCTTTGAAATACATCATACTGCAGCGTGTACACGCATACTGACTCCATTTCCACTAGAAACATTGTCGGGGTGTGTGTGTGTGTCTGAATCAGTGTGTGTGGGGGACACCATTTGTACTGGTTTTGTTGTCAGCAAGGGAAATAAGCATTTTCATCATGTTGTTGTCCCATTCCGTTTTAAAATGATATCAGGACGTCATTAAGAGCCTACCCCTTCTATTCTGTTCTATTGCATTCAATCCCCAGACATCAGAGAGATTGATGGTACAAACATTCCCTTTCGTCTCTTCCGAATTCAAATTACACTTCAGGTAAAGCAAAGGCAATGGGGTCAGCTTGTAATCTGCTAAAGGATAATCACTCTCATGCATAATAGAATGGTCTTGTGGTGTAATAATAATGCAGACATGGAGATAGCAAGTTGCCTGGGCAATCACTTATTTGCTGCAGACATTTCCATTTGATGTTTCAGGTGTTTAACTTATGCTTTTATCCATAGCTACTTACATTAAGGACACAGGCCAACAACAAATGGAAAAAAGGGCCTTTTGTAGGCAAACACTGCCCACCTGACCTCATCTGTAACTTCTTTAGTCTTCTATTTTTGCATTTCCTGCAGCTAATGCAGTTCAATACAGGAAAAACAATAGTGGCAAATTAGCCTGTCAGTCAACTGTGGGCGGGTCACTTGTGCATTTCTAAGTGACAGCTCAAAATGAGCGGTGGCTTTGGAGGAGTAATACTTCCTCAGCAGTACGAAAAATTGAAGAGACCTAAAAATATATGCTTCCATTGGATCTGAAAGACGTCCCATTATTTTCAAAGTCAATTCAAATGTAAGGTTTTTTTCCCCCTACTGCACATTACTGAAAGTCTTTCCGAGTAGCTAGTATCAAATATAGGGTGGAATAAAGCACCTCCACCCTACATTTGATTAACTTCTGGCCCCACGGGGGCTTACTGCACAGCGGTAAGAAGAAACAAGCTACAATGTGCTATGTAAAATATGCTAAGCTCACAGGTTAGCTTATCTGTTTGCTCTGATGACTGGGAAGCCCATACTTGTGGTTAAAACGTGTAGTGAACAGCAGTGCTTCATTTAACTGGAGGTCAGACATGCAGAGGAAGAGCTGCTTGAACTTTTATTTTGTTATCATTTTTAACGTGCGCTTGTCTATGTGTAAATGTTTTTTTTTTTTGTGCTTTTCCTACATGTTAGCAGTTTTTATAGCAGTTTCTAATGTTTTACTTTATGATCAGCAACTGCGCTGGCCCGCCGGTCAGCTGCAGCGAACGCTGAATGGGCCAAACCAATACTTCAAATATGGAGGGGGGATAAGAGCGGCCCCTCCCAACTTAGACTGATCCTCGATTTTGCTGAAATCTGATTGGCTCACCAGAGCCGATCAAAGGAGTTTACTTTCCATCTGGGGCGAGTTCAATCTCCACAACATTTTGTCAGAGGTGAACTCAGTGCTGGGTTGTATGATAAGCCAAGAGAGACGGTAAATGTGGTGCTGAAAAAATAACAATTAAGAAGAATTTTTTGTCACAAGCAGCTAAATGCACAAGCAGCTAAAAACGACTTGCAGAAAAGTTGTTGTAGCAGGTGAGGCAGGACTCAGGTGCACAATTAGGAGGCTAATGCATTTATTATATACTGAAATTATTTATATATAATGTATAGGCCTATACATTAGGCTATCTATTTATGTAATCTATATTATAAACAACAGTTTGCAATGTGTTATCACACAAAAACAACATCCTTCTATAAGCAAAGAATCTCTGTATGTTTGTGTGCATATTGGCTGTTAAGGTCAGTGGAGGTGATGCAGAGAAACAGGGTGATGATGATCCCAGTCATGATGATGAGGAGGGAGAGAAGGAACAGGAGGAGCAGCAGGAGGAGGATGAGGAGGTCAATGGAACCAGAAACAACAGTGAAAGGTACAGGAGCAGTTTTCAGTGCTGGGTAGGTAATCATGTTTTTCATAGAGTTAGAAAATGGATTATTGTTATTCATATTTATTACTGATGTTTTAATAAAAGAAGAGTGGGGACCAGCACGGGGGAAGCTAAGCCATTATATTTAAGTATTTTAGCACTCTGACTGACTCAGGCTTGCCTGACCTGGTTTTGTTAAGTGCAGTGGATCCTTGTTTATACAAACTGACGAGGCAGGTGTCACCCTGAAGTTTCTTGATGATCTTCAGCTTAATCTGATGACTGTATACAACACAAATATGTATTGAAATAAATACAAATAATATTTCTGCGCTCGCATAAAAGGCCTTTCGGTCTCAAAGTCCCGGGCTGAATTTCAGTCCCAGTACTCCCCTGCATCAAGGTGCGTGCGTCTCCTTCAGTGACGTGAACCAGTCTTTCTGTCTATCAGTAGAGGCAGACACATTGACCTGTGTGTGTAAATATCAACGTATTTGAGCATCTGTGTGTGTGTGTGTGTGTGTGTGTGTGTGTGTGCGCGCGCATGCAGCCTCACCAGCTCACTTTCCCTCAGAGCCATTTCAGTCTGATAATTGCAACCCTCAGACTCAGACTGATTTCCACTTGTCTGCACAGAATTTCAATATAGCTGCTCTTTAACGCCAAGGTCCTCCATATGACTAAGTGAGAGAGAGGGAGAGAAGGGCAAAAAGAGAGGCGAGCTAAAACTTTAGAGAGCATCATCTTGATTGTGTGTCTGTCCTCTTTCAGTCTCCATCTGTCTTTTCAGAATATAGGGCAAGTTAAAGTGGCGAGGGAGTCAAAGCTTGTTGATTTGAAGGAGAAGGTTAGTTCAATCATTTCCAAAAGCTTAGTTCTTACCTGACACATCTCACAAGCGTGACGAGTGCATGTTCATGTTTACTGAACAAACGCACAGTTCAGTTGCATTATGTAAATTATAAGTTAATGACCAAAGTCAAATCAATATTTTTTTGCTTTACTCTTGAGCTCTGTAGATATTTGATGCTTGCTGTGGTAGCCATGATACTTGTTTTTAATAAACATCCTGAAGAGAAATGAGAAAAACATTTATTCACACTCTTAATTTAAATTATGTAAATGGACCACACATAAAACAGATATATTTGGAAATAAATACAATTTAAAAGGTTTTCCCTAACTTTGGAAAATTAATGTTACTAACCTGTATTCTGTCAATTAGCCTTCTACATATATCCCTGCCAATCATTAGCTTATTATTAGAATAAAACTGACCTCTTGGAATAGTAGAGACCGTAATCACAGCACAGAGGGAATAAAGCACTATGTTTCTCAAGGACAGAGGCCCAGAGCACAAACAACCATCAAAAACAGCTGCCGATTCAGACTGGACAAACTTGCGCTGGGGTCCTTTTTGTTGAATATTTACCAAGTTCAAAGACAGCAAATTTCCTGTTAAAGAATTGTCTCTGAACTGGTTTTCTTTCTTGTTTTCCTCAGCTGTTTTCTTTTCATGCGGGTGTGAGAGGGAATCAAAGCTGAGTGCTCCGCTCCCAACACAGTGATCAGTGTTTTCATGGAGACCCTCTTTGATGCTGTAATGAGCCCAGTGTGGTAGGTTATTATTATCCAGAGAGACAGTGAGCAGAGAAAAGCTAGATGGAGAGACACAGAGGGAGAGAGGGGGAGGAAGTGAAAGCAAGTCAGTGGGTGGCATGTTTGGAACAGTTTATCTGAACTCTGGAGCAGTTAGTTTGACTCATTTGAGCAGCTGAGTCGAATGCATTTTTAACGTGTAATCATCACACAGAAATCAAGTTGCAACACACAAAAAAGAGATTATATACAAATTGCTTCCAAAATGGCCACTGTTGTTATATAGTGATTTATCAGTGTGTTCTTATCTGATAAAAGGATAGGAGCTATTTGTATGTGCATGTTTATTTTGTCCACAAGTCTTGATTTTGTTTGTATTGGTCAGTGCAAACAACAATGTAAACTTTACTATGGTTTAAAGGAAAACACACCGCAAGGGTGAGAATATTTTGGCATCATTGGTGTGTGATGATCCCAATCAGCATTAAAAAGAGAAATAGACGGCAGAAAAGAAAGAGAGTTGACCGTTAGGAGAGATTGAGAAATATATAAAATAGTGATTTAGAGAGAAACCGAGGGAGTGCAACAACTGTGTCTCCAAATCAGTCCCCAGCAGCTCTGTGATAAATAGCTCTGCACGTGCAAAGAACTGAGCAGCTTTCCTCAGTGTTCATGCAACAGTGGAGGGCTACCACTGAAGGACCACCAACAATGCTAAAATTACTCTTAAAAATACATGCAAGGCCAATGGAATATCTATTTTGAGATCTCTATGAAACAAATAAAAGGCAAAAAGTTGGCCTTGGTTGAAATCAGGATTGCTATGTGACATTTTCGACCTGTAGAGAAACTAATGATTCAGTGAACATATAGTATTTAGGAAAAAAGCATCCCATTTTGACAACTTAAATGGTGGTGGTTGTGTCATAATCAGGGGTTTTTGGTTTTTGTTGATGTCCCCCGCCAAAATACTGAATTGTGGAATATTACTGATCAAAAAAATGAAAGAAGGGACAGCGTAACGTCCTTGTAATAGACTGACAAATCAATGCCATTACAAGCAAAAAGGGATGCAGATTCATACACAAGACTGTTGTAAGTCAAGAGCTACTCAGTGTGAAAGTAGTCAAAGTAAGTATTTTGCCCTTTTTCTCGCGCTGCAAGGTTGCGGTAATTAGGGGTGTTTTTCACCAAAAAGCAGTCTGTGTTATTATTCCAATTGGAGTGCTGAAAAATCACCCAGTGGCACTTTAGAACGTTATGCAGAGTAGGAAAAGGACAGGGAGCGCTAGAGGGGCTTATCTGAATGAAAAGCTCTTATCATGTTGTTTCCGACTCTCTAAACCATTGCCGTATCCCCAAGGTCAACAGCTAAATAAATGTCTTTATGGGGGATGTTTGCCAGTTTTATGCAGAAATTTTGTCCAATTATGAACTTTTTAACTCTGTCAAGTGATGTACGAACCTTATCCCCACCTGCGACACACACGCACTGTGTTTCTGATGCCTTGGCAAATGTATTTCTCTTTCATGTTTTTAGTGCGTTTCTCATTTTATACACAAAGAACACAGTGCTAGCTGTTAGTAACTGCCTCAAAACAAAAAGGTCAGCAGTTACATTATTTATTGTTCTCTCAACACAGCTTTACATTGCAGTCAATGGGGATTTGTTTAACCCCATTATCTAAACCACTTGTTTAGAAGGGAAGTTAAATGAAATTCACCCCACGTGTTCATTGTATTCATTTCGTATGGTAGGTCAGTGTTGAACCATAATGGACAGTTTGGGTAATGATTTATTTAGTTGGTAGTAGGGCTGGCCCGAATGCCATTTTTTGGGCTTCGAAGCTTCGATAGTAATTAAGAGCAAATACTTGAAGCAGCGGCACTGTTCAGCGGTCCCGTTATGCCGATTTTTCCAAATGTGTGTTGATCGGCTGTCATTTTATGAGCTACAGCTATGTATTTCATAGATAGAAGCAGAACAGCAGAAGAAGGATAAATGGCCAAGAAGTGGCCAAGAAGTAGAGAGAGAGAGAGAGAGAGAGAGAGAGAGAGAGAAAGAGAGAGAGAGAGAGAGAGAGAGCGCCGTTCAGGCCCTATTGTCAGAGCATAGGTTAACTGAAAAGTGACTATTATCAATACAATTTTAACTTTGTTATGGCTAGGCTAGTAGACCCAAGTGCTGGGCTGAGACAGGGGGGGAGTAACATCAGAACAACAACAGAAATATTTATTGCGGGGTTAAATCGAATTTGTGTCCAGCGCTGGTTGGCAGTGATGAATTAAAATTTAAATGAATGGGTTAAGTTGTATTTATATCTGATTGCTTTTTACCTAATAAGAATGCTAATCGGAAATATGAAATAAAGATGACAGCTATGTCTTCAAAGCATTTAAATTTGCCTTTTTTGCAATTTAGGTTTAAATCAGGTATGGCAGACCAGAACACTGAGGAGTTGGCTCACTCCGGCAACTGATGGCAGTGAGGCATTCTTGTGAACGTTGTATGAACACACCACAAATCCCCGTCTTTCACTTCCTCTTTCTCTCCAGGATTTGTTTTCCCTCCATCGTCGTCCTCAATCTGTCCCTTACTCCTCTCTCATGCTACAGATGTCTTCACCAAACAAGTGTACGCACACGCACACCAGCACACAAGCACACAAACAAAACTAGTTGCACATACAAAAAAGCCACACAGCTTTCTAAGCTTAGCTGAATCCTGCCTCCATTCCCCTCGACATGAACACACATACCTATGCAGTCAGCAGTGCCTCTATATAAACACACACACACACACACACACAATGTACACAACCTCTCCTCCTCCCGGTAATCCCTCCTTTTAGCGTCTCCTCTCTCCTATTATGTAGGGATTTTCCATCTGATGGGAATTCCAGCAGCAACCACACTGAGAGGCCATCTAATTAGCCATAGATGGATGACTTCCAATATAAGTAATTGAGAAAAAATATCTGCCTGTGGACAAATAATTTTAACCCTGATAAGAAAGGGGACATTTAGTAGCACTAATCACAATCACAGGCAACCACTCCCTATAAGAGATAAGACGCATCTGCTTTGAGGCTGCGTTTGCATTTAGGGGAAAAAAGTTTTCTCTCTTTGTGGCTCTAACCTGATCTTTTCATAGCTGTCCAAACAGGTTAGGAGGGCCAGGGAAGATTTGTTCCAGTGTTATTTATTTATTTATTATTTCTCCAGTTGGCACCACAATTGATCAGGACCAACTTCAAAATTCAAATATATCAAACAAATGATTTTTGGGACAGTGTAACACAGCTGGTCATCTCTTAGTAAACAATGTTTGGTAAAAACTGATTGTGTTTGTGAGCTAAACACTACATGACATTTAAAAGCCACAGCCACACACATGTTGATCCAGTACATATACACAAGAGTGGTGGTTTGAAGGGAGGAGACCATCACAGGTTGGTTGAGGTCGGCCCAAGCAGGGCCACAGCAGTTTATTGCAGCTGTGAGGCCACAGTGGAAAATTATTCATGGTGTGGGGCAGTTAGGTGCGATTAAAGCGAACTATGTGAACTGTTACCAATAAATATAACATCATATAAAGTTTTTGAATTCAATGACTTTTATTTATTATTTTATGTAACTTTACTATAAAGCTGACCTCTCTGGCTGGCTGTTTTGAAAAAGAGGACCCTGAGAGAACCAGTGACAACCTTGTGTTGCAGCTAGCAACTGAATAAATTTAGTTCAGATTGATTGCAATTGCGATTGGTCAGAAAAATAAATGAAATGTAAAGGATATTTCATTACCTAGGTTAGGTTATCAGCACATGCACTTAGCATAATTTCACTTTTAACAGGATCTTTTGCATTAACGATTTTGATTATAATGCTTTGTTTCGAAACGTCTTCAGGTATGTTCATTCTAGTCCAGTTGCCCTTTATTCAACCCTCCTTGGATAACTATGACCTGTACGTCTGAGAATCTTCACAGATATATGAAATTTATTTATTTAATTATAAAAGTACATCACTGCAATGATCAAATTTGCTGAGTGTAATGTGATCCTGCCGGAACAGCGTCCGGGATCTCCCTAATTGGGACCAGCACCTCCTTTGTCTCTATCAAAATCTGCAAGCTGCAATGCATTTTGGTGTGTAAAATTTTTAGCATATGATTTCTTTAAGCCTCACAGCTGAGCAAGTGGGCGTTTGTGCACAGTAATGGTGAAATCAGTCTTTTTCCAGTTGTTTTCTATAGACAGCGCTCCTAATGCAGGTGAGCTCCGAACCCCTTGGGCTGAAAAAAAAAAAAAAAGCCTCAGACAGGATTTTTGATGCGTTCCTGTGACTTTTTCTCTTTCCCTTCTTTGCCAGATCTTTCTCACAGCCGCTCTGTGTTCAGGGACCTTCTGATTTACAAATTAAGCACTGCATAGCATTGTTATGCATTTTACTTTGCCAACTGGCAACCCCATAAAAATGTTTGGGGAAGACAGCTCTAAGGAGAACCGAAAGCTGTTAGTGGTTCTTTCACCCCTGTACACTTTTCTAAAGCCGTGTTTAATACCCCCTCTCTCTACCCATATCCATCCATCTTTCACTTTATTCCCCTTTCTCTCTGCCTGCCTTTACACCCCTATCTTCCTTATGACTTCCTCTTTACCTCTACTCATCCATTACTTTATCCTACATTCATCCATCCTTTGACCTCTGTCCATACTCCCGGCCATGCATCAGTGATGGAGTGTACAAAGCCTTGAATCTAAAGGATTACTTCTACAGATTTTCTCTCCCCTCCTTACTCTATTTTCTTCCCTTCATGCCTCTTTTACTCTCTCTCTAGCTCTTTTTTAAACTTTTCTCTGTATGTTTGTACTCTCTCTTTTTTCCGACATCTCATTTTATCTGCCTCCATCTCTTGGTCTGCCCCGCTGTCCATACCTCAGTGAATAATCCCTCGGCCCTAGTAGGATTACTGGGCTCATAGAAAACGCAGAGCTTTTTGTTTACTCTTAGTGAGGTAATCTATGCTGTGATGTGGGGAGTATGTCTGTGGCTTAAATGATTGGACAGAACACTTACCGCGACATGAGAGAGAAAAAGAAGAAAAGACAAGAAGTTGTCAATTTTTTGAAGTTGGGTCAATACACTGTCAATACACGGAATACAAATACACTAAGTTAAGTGGGAAATGAAAAGAACCAGAACTTTGATGTATACCGAAGGTTGGTTCTCACCTCAAATTTATTCAGAAACTGACTTTGGTGGATAGTTGATGGGAAACAGCGATTGGTTTTTGCTTGCAACTCTCAAAGACACAGAGGCATATGGTGCTTTCTCCCAGTGGACAGGGTTTATGATTATATCCGAGTGAAAGACAGGCCTGCCAATCATCTCTTGTACAGCTTACTTGGAATGGAATCTGTCCAAAGCAGATAGATATTGTGATGGGCCCTAGAGAAACTTCATTCTTACCACATTCTTACCAATATCTAACACAAAACATAACCAGCAGTGTAAGGCAGCACAAAAACTAATGGGCAAACAAACACACTCTGCACTTTGGTGTGGGGATGAACACACACACACACACACACATAGCCTACTATCACAGTTTTCTGATGTTCATTTTGCATATGTTGGCTGTGATCGATGGTTGTTCGGGCTAATGGTTATAAATGCATTGGCATCAAGACCTAATTAACCAGACACATGCGCACACACACATACATTTGTGCATATAGTTGAGCAGAGACACACACACACACACACACACACACACACACACACACACACACCCCTCTAATTGTAATTTAGTTCAGAGTGAGGTGAGTGGGCCGAGCGCTGCGTTCTTCCGATTCAATTTCCTGTTGAGTTTCATTTCATTACTAAGTCATGAACCGCCATGTTTACAGACCCACGTGCCAGTATTTCATCAGAGTATTTCATATAGAGTAAGAGGGGAATCATTTGTCAAAAAGCAAAACACAGATTCTTTACTAATTAAAATTGGGTTTAAGTTGTAATTCATCAACAACAATAGAATTCTTGAGCAAAAACAATGAATGTGTAAAATTAATCTAAAGCAGTGTTTTCTCAGCCCTATAGATTTTACAAGGTCCTTTTAAAGTAGGTAATGATGCGTAGAAAGGGTTGTAACTGCTAACCTTGTCCTTAAAATGATGTATGAGCAACTCATTGTTTGATGTTTTCACTCTCAGTTCCGCATGGTTGAGTTTTGTGTTTGATATGTGGAAAACCATGACAGACGATACACGTATGGTGTGATA
>NW_024041373.1:25397280-25417354 GCF_014851395.1 Micropterus salmoides
AAATCACTGGATGTCCCATTGTCAGGAAGAAGCTTTTGAATGCAAACTGCTGCTGCCAATCCCTGATAACACGGTGGCAGTCCCACTCTCAATGTTATCCAGTTTTGTACTGTATATGCCAGTGGTTGTTTACCTGTTGGTGTGTCTTGCATTAGCACGGCACTCGCAAACCCTGATCTCTCAGCTACATACAGGTGGAATGGTTTAGAATATCTGGATTGCCCAGTGCTGGAGCGAACGAAATCCTGTTTTTAGTGCTTGGAAGGCTCCTTCGGCTTCCTCAGTCCAGTATAACTGGGCTGATTTGACTGCCTGACCTGCTGCTCTTATCATAGCTCGTATGGACTGTTTTTATTGCGTAATCGCAAATCCACGAGCGACTATACCCTGCCATGCCTAGAAATGAGAGCATTTGTCCTACTGTTTTGTGGTTTTGGTATCTTAGCTATAGCCTCTATCTGTGAGTTGGCTATCAGTCTCTTGTCTCCACTCAGTTTTCTACCTACGTACTCTACTTCGTCTGACAGAATTGAAGTTTGTCCTTGCTGACTTTGTGCCCTCCTTTGGCCAATGCTGACAATATTGTCATGGTATCCTCCTCACATTGTTGTTCTGATGAACTACATATGAAATGTCGTCCACGTATTGAATCACAGTGCTTTCTACCTCTAGATGTTGTAAATCTTGTGCCAGTACTCTGTTGAAGACTTGACTGACTTGAAACGAAACCCTGTGGTAGGCGGCTATAAGTTATCTGGTGACCGTCAAATGTGAAAGCAAACAAGTACTGTGACTCTGGGTGTAGTGGCACACTGAAAATGCTGAGCACAAATCTATCACTGAGTACCATTGCGTGTTTGGTGGGATGTTAGAGAGCAAGGTATGTGGTCCGGAACGACAGGTACTTCCGCATCTACAATGGCATTTATTTGTCTTAGGTCATGAACCAATCGGTAATCATTTGAATGTGGCTTTTTAATTGGGAAGATCGGCGTGTTACAGGGACTCTGTGTTTTGACCAGGACCCCTGCCTTCATCAGACCCTCAATTGTAGGTCTGATTCCTTCCAAAGCATGCTGTTTCAGTGGATATTGTCTTTGGTATGGCAATGTGATGTCTTTTCTAAGTTTTATTTTTACTGGCTGTGCTGACTTGACTAGTCCTACATCTGTTTTGTGTTTTGACCATAGTTCCTGAGATACTTGATCCAATATGCTCTGTGCCTATCTGTTACCATCATTAATAGAGGCAGTTTCTTATCCTGGTCCCCTATCAACTATCACTTTTTCTGCTATTCCCTCATCACTGCTGTCAGTGTTATTCTCATGCATTGTCTATCTGAGGAATGTGTATGTTTGCATCATGTGTTTGTGTCCAGTTTGGTGTCTGTAATGCTCCCTTAACCATAGGTCCTAAATCATGGGACTCATAACCTTCTGACACAAGCAAGGTCACATGCGGGACAGAGCCCGAAACCGCGAACCAATCTTGCAGTTCTGGTGGGAGGATGACAGCTGCCGCTGCTCCTTGAGGTCCTATGTACACATTCTGGACTGTCAGATAGTGCAGAGTCTTGTTGATCACTTCATCCCATAAGGTTTCATAATCTTGGTGTTGCTGTCTTTCATCATAATGGAGGGTGCAATGTAGTGGCAGCTGGGGCTTTCTGCCAATTTCTCCTAGATGTGCTTTTGTCGTCTGTGTTTCCCATAGTTGCTGCAGCCGGGAACGCAGCTGAAGTTTAATCCAATATACCTTGGGCATGACTCTGTATTTTTCTTTTACTTCTTCTTGTGTGGTTCTTCTGGTAATTTGGTTAGGGGCATCATCCCTGCAGTGTGTTCTGCCACTCTGTAGGTTGTGTGATCTTCTGGAAACTCTATGTGCAATCCAGTTGGGGTGCACATTATTTGAGCCTTTAATTGACAGAGTAATCTCGTCCCATCAGGCACATTGGAGTGTTGTCGGAGTATAATAATGGTGACACAATAGTTTTTCCTGCAATCTTCATTGGTACCGGCTGTGTTAAAGGTATTATTTGTGTTTTCCCAGAGAGCCTACTGTTTTTACTGATGACTCTGAGGGGGAGGTTTGAGCCGGATTTTCCAATACAAGAGTATGTGGCTCCAGAGTCTACCATAAATTGGTGATCTTCATCATAAATCGTAACTGTCATGGTAGGCTCTTCTTGTGGTCGTGATGAATGGCTATTCCTATTAATTCCCCCTCAGGCTCCTCTGGGCTCCCCTATTGCCATCCATACGTCGGCCCTTCCCAAGGATGGGTTTCGCAGTCTCGTCGCTGGTGTCCAGATTCTCCACATCCCCAGCAAGTGTTCAACGCCCCTTGTGGTTGGTCAGCTGTGGATTGGATTGTGTGCGACGCATTGGTGATGGTCCCATTGGGCCTCTCCATCCTCCACGTCTATTTGGGCCACCTCTGGGTCTCTGCTGTGTCTGGTATCGGTTGTATCCTCCTGTGCTTCCTTGGGGTGGATAGCCCCTTGTGGCTGGTAGTTTCCTCGCTGCTGGTAGCTCTGTTGTGGGTAACCCTGCTGTGGGTAGCCTTGTTGAGGTGGCACAGGGTGCACACCTCCTTGTGTCATCATTGGGGGTACCTGTGGTGGCTGTGCTAGTGTCATTGGTTGCGTCGTTGCAGGTGCCTGCGGTGCCACAACTACAGGAGGAGTTGGCTGAGATAACTCTGCGGTCACCATTGGAGCTTGTGTCTTGCTCTTCTCCTTCTTTGCTTTAGTTAATTCATTCAGTTGTAATTGGGTCAATTTGGTAGCCAAGTTTTTGTTGGCTTCTTCTTCTCTTTGTTTTTCTTTTCTCCAATCTCCACATGATGTACAATGTGTTCAGAGAACAATGGCCATTCCATCTTCATGAGTCCAACCACATTGTCCAGTCGCTTCTGGACCTCTGGAGGCATGGTTTTCTTTATCATCACCTTAAACAGGCTTTTCGTGGTGTCATTGGTGTTCCAAGCACTTCCAGTTTCATCTCTCCACTTCTTCTGAAGTTTATCAGGAACTTAGTTGGACATTCATCGTCCTTCAGCCTTTCACCATCCAGTTTGGATGGATCCATTTTCTCCGGATACATTCTTCTCAGCTCAGCCCACACTCTAGTCCGATGTCCACTGAAGCCTATGCCATCTGCCATGTTTCCTTTCACTACCAAAGGTAGTTTGCTGCATCATGATGTCTTCCGTGGCATGTTTCCCCACGATATGCATCAATAGGGCTTTGATGTCCCCAAAGCCAGTGTCACTCCTGCTGTACTCTCTTCCAGTGCTGTGATCCACTTATTGGCACCTTCAGTTAGATCTGGCAGTCTGCTGGCTAATCCCACCATGTCAGCGAATCCCCAGGCTACATATGCCGTTTGTCCTTGAGCCTTTGTTATCAGTGGGCACATGAGTCCACGATGATGCTCCTCTTCCTCCTCATATTCTTCTTCCTCCTCTTCTTCTTCTTCTAGCAGAGGAATTGTGTAGCACGTGATCGCTTCTTCTTGGGAACTGTGGGTACAATTCTTCTTCCATTCCTTAGCACTTTTACATAATCATTAGTGCCATTAATCTGTTGCAGTTGTCGATTGGTCATTTCATGCACTCTGGTTTCCACGTTCTCCAACACTTTTTGTGCTTCTGCATGTGTCGGACTCTCGGTTGTCATGATGCCACTCAGCTCCATTCTCACAGTGTGTGGAGTGCTTGTTAGTACTCTGTCTGAATCTTTGCGGATTTTGTCCCACTGTGCTAGCAGCCTCTTTTCTTCTGCTTCCAGCCTGCGTAGCTCCTCCTCCTCTCTACGGATGGTCTCATCCAGTGTTTTCATTTCCTTCATGCGTTCTTCTCGTGTCTTGGGGCTGGCCTGTTCCCATTCTTGTTGTCTTTTCAGCCTTTCCTGTTGTTGTGCTTTGTTGTGATTGGCAAATCTGACAGCTTGAGTGGGGTGTATTCTTCTCCTCCAGCTGTATCTCTGCTGGTGTCTTCTGCTGCTGTCATCTGGTTCCCCTTTTCTTTCTTTGGTGAGGTCTGAGCACTTACTTCCTTTAGCCAGTAATCCACCTGTTCATTACTTCAGGCTTGAATTCTCTTCTCACCTCTTGGTAGTAGTTTTCTCTGTCTCTTCTTCCTTGTGAATCTCCGCTCATGCTCAGAGAAACTTGAGGTTTTGTTCCTCTGGACTCCTTGCCCAATAGATGAAGCGTTGCAGGGTTAGGCGTGCGCTCTCTTTGGCACCAGTCCATCTCTCCTCCCTCTTCATTCTCCATCTCTTCTGCTGTCATTCTCTCTTGTTGTTCTTCTTCAGCATTAGCAGTCCATCCTCTGTCTTTTTCTTTGTTGTGAGTCTGCTTGGTCAGGGTCATCGTAAACTTTCCCTGCAGTTCTCCCTCTACTTCTTGTCTCTCCTCTCCCTCAAGTGTCTCTAGTACTGGATAAATACCTGTCCTAGGTGTGCGACTATCTGGGGCATAAGGCGGTGGTGGTTTGGCTGACCACTCAGGTGCAGTGGCCTTCTGCTGTCCCTGGTTTGTTTTCACTTCCTGTTCTATCATTACTTTCTTAACTGCTGGTGGAGGTTTGGGGGGTTGATCTTTATGCATGTGTCGATACCCTTCAAATTTAAACCAACCTAACACCTCTCTTTCTCTTGCACGCTTTCCTTCTCTTTTCTCACTTGTGTCTCTGGACTTATGGTGTTTTATATTTGTTGCCACTTCATCACAGTATGCTTCCATGAAGGTGCCTTGTAAAGGCCACTTTAGTTTTCCTTTTGTTCTCCCATGCCACTTTTTCATGCATTTTTCAATAAATTCTTTTTGATCTTGGTGATTGTTTATCACCACTCCCATTGGAGTTGCGTTCCCTTGTTCCTTCACCATTCCTGCCCCCATATAGCCCTGTCTTACACTATGTGCTGTTCTACGTATCTCTGGTTCCTCGTCTGTGTCTTTTAGTTTTTATCGTTACCAATATCTTATCTACTGTAACTCCTGGCTTATATTTCCTTTCCCTTGTGGGATTGTATTCTAATCTATCCGTTCCGTCTCCTGCTGGTGTTTTTGTAATGCATAGGGTTTTCAAGTATATATTTTACCCTCTTCACTCTACCTTATTCTATTTCAGCAGTATTTACATGCACGTGCGCCTTCTGACTCCTATCTCCTGCCGGCTTCTGATTTTTATGTACATTACCTAGGCTTTCAGCTGAATAGTCTGATCCACTTCCTCAACACAGACTTAATTTACACTGCCTAGGTTTTATTTCCAAATTAATTAGCCTGATTCACTTCCTCAACACAGACTCAATTTACTCTGCCTAGGTTTATTTCCAAATTGGTGGACCTGATTCACTTCCTCAACACAGGCCCAATTTACACATAAATATAGCCTCTCAATTCACTTCCTCAACATGAGGGCTTTGACAGAAATGATTCACTTCCTCAACACAAAATCTGTCTTTATAAATCGCTACTCAATTCACTTCCTCAACATGAGCGCGTAACACTTCTTTAAGCACGCTTTATTCTCCTATCCTGCCGCAGTCCTATTTAGGCTCCTAGCGGTAACGTGCTATAGTACATCCGCCCGTTCAGTCCGAACCTACCATCGAAGAGCCCCAACACTCAGTTGAAATCCTGCGATATAAGCTCGCGGTAGCCACGTGATGACTATTTATTAGCCAACTTGCCCATGTCAGCCCTGACCTAGTGAGTGAAGCACCCCAGCACTCAGCTGTGATTCTGCACTTCTCCAAGTTAGCGGTATCCGCAATGGCTTTAAATTCTTATCTCTTCATCAGCTCACTACGCCTATGCAGTCCTGTTCTGATTGGATCGAAGCTCCCCGACATTAAGTCGAAGCGTTGCGATTCTTAAAAAAACAGCGGTATTCACGATAATGGCTTTAAATTCTTATCTCTTCATCAGCTCACCACGCCTATGCAGTCCTGTTCTGATTGGATCGAAGCTCCCCGACACTAAGTCGAAGCGCTGCGATTTTTAAAAACAGCGGTATTCACGATGATGGCTGGAAAACACTTATTTTACTTACCCTTAAAAGCAAACAATTAAACACAAAAAAGCGCATCTATTCTACTAGCATTACACACTTTGACATAGACATATTCCGCACCATGGTTCACACACACACACATGCAAATTTAGCTGCTATTGCATTTTGCCTGCATTTAGATTTGCACCGACTCTTACCCCTCCAGCGTTTACTTCCTTTCTTTATTTAGTTTCAATTCACCATTAAAATCCAAATTTCGTCTTTTAGTAAAATATTTTATACTTAATTTACTGCTTTTTGCACTCAAAATTTATTCTAGGTTCAAGATTGAGGAGACTTTAAGATTCACACCTGGGCGGAAAATCCCGTATTCAGACACAGTTAAAATGCAGAATTTTGGTTAAACAGGTATTCTGCTTACCTTTTCTATGTGGCCACGTGTCTCAGATACAGGCTGTCCGTCCCGGTCAGAAACTCTCGGCCTCTGGACTCAATCTCCTGGCTGGCTCGCCAATTGTCGGGTCGGAAATAAGGACCGGCCGGGCCAGTAAAAGACCTGGTCCTTACCCTAACCAACGTAATAAACTCAATAAAATTACTCTATTAGATTTCTTCTTTAGTCAAAAGACGGCGTAGTCAAAAACTTCACTGGAGACGGTCAAGAGTCGGTGCAAAAGAGTTTATTCCAATAAAGGACAGATAAACCCGAGCAACATCCCTGCAGGTCTCAGGATGGAACCGAGTTGGTGGTCAGCGAACATCGCCTTATATTCACCTTAAGCTCCACCCTGTCCCTCCTTTCAGGTGGGCGTTACATCTTAACTCCTCCTTATCTCCTCCTTCTAGGTGGGCGTTACTCCTTAACTCCTCCTTATCTCCTCCTTCTAGGTGGGCGTTACTCCTTAACTCCACCTATGGTGTTCGCTGACCATTCCTCCCCTTTGGTAGATTTCTTATCCTCTACTTCCATCTAGTGGCCTTTTTCTTGTACTGTTTTACCAAATTAACCCTTTCATTAATGTTACAATTTCCACTTTTTAGCTGTTATTATATGTAATTATTGTTACCATTTATCTCTCTTTATATATTTTTACATTACTGGATTAGAAAATCCACCAATATGTTTCAACTTCAGTCCCACCGTATTTTTTAAAAGTTATACAGGCATAGTTTGACACCATTAAAACTTAAACACTTATAATCGTATTTTTAAAAGAATTAATAAGGAATAACATATTTCATACATGTATAACGTGATTCAATGAACAATTACATGATTTAGCAATGCCAACCATGAGGGTGCTTTGTCTCATACAAGTTAACTTTCAGCAGCGCAGAGCTTGGTTGCATGCAGTACCTAGCCGTACCAGTTGCCATAAATCATAACATGTCATGATCTCATTCTTGGCTTCAGTTCGCGATGATCTCAGCCCTGGCGTACGTGACTTTCTGCACGTGCCTTGCTTCTAATGAGTGGGCTACGGTTGGCTAGGTTTTGCCTGCGCGGCCTGAGCAGCTCCTCTGCTCATTAAAAAAGCACACGTTCATGAATACACAGAGTATAGGAATAATGTATGATAAACACACAGAATATAAGAATAAAATATGAGTTTGAACTCACTCTTTAAACACTCAGTAGGTATACACTCAGTAGTAAACACTCAGTAGTTTAAGCACTCAGCAGTCAGACTTCACACTAAAGAATACTCAGTAGTGAAACACTAGTTATAACATATTGCAAACCATTGATAATGTGTATAAATATAGAAAAAGAACCTAACAATCAATCTAGGATTTAGGCCTTATGCAATCAATCTAGGCTTAAGGCCTACATGATCTTCAGGTCCACATGAGTTAGGCCTAGGCCTTATTCAACAGTACTTGCATTTGAGAGAAATGTATGATCCTCTGTTTGTCATTCTCACTCAGATTCTGTGAAAGGCCACATAATAAAATATGTTTTCCAAGTTTACATGTTCAGAGGCAGGAACTTTATATATCTGTTTAGATGTGAAAGCAGGTCCACAGAAACTGAAAAGTAAAATAATAAAATACAAACAAGCTATTCAAACGTCATCATGCACCTTTTATAATATATTTTATAATAAAACATTTTAACTTGAAATTGTAAAAGCCATTTAAATCTCGGGAGAATAGTGGATAATTTTTAATATTACTGTGTAACTACAGGATAGCAAGTGGAGAACATTCAAGATTTTTTACAACTTTTACTTCATTTTTAGATTAGCTATGTTTGATCCTCCTTCATATACAGTATATAGGACATTATTACATTACTGTATTACTTGAGACAGGTAAGCTTGTTTTCTACTCCAGCCTGCCCCTTAGCTGCAGTGCATTATAGTTGTATTCATTGCACTCAGCCCCAGTGCGACTGTGCTTTCTTCTGGATTTCTTGTACCTAAATAAAAGGTTTGTCACAGTAAAATCAGATGATTGTAAAAGTCTTTTTTAAATTAATGCTAAATGCCTTTACATCATCTTTGAGGATGAACTAATAAATGGTAACCCATCTGTTTGTGATCACTCTGGCCTGTTCATTCATTGTAGACATTGACAATGAACTTCAGGATGTAGCTGTTCACAAATACAGTATGTAGCCTAATGAACAATATTTGTCTTATAGTTGACTTAGACCATTGAACTGGCCACCTTAGCCATCATTGCAACAATTGCCCCCCCAAGAGATTTGGCAGGAGCTGCTACTGTGTCTTATCAAACTAAATGATGGCGGTGACACAGAAGAGTGCTCCATCTTCTCTCATTATGATCCTGCAGATTTGCTCTTTCTGCACAAATGGAATTCTTTCTTTCCATTTCTGTCAATTTCTGTTCAATGGCATGTAATTTTTTCTGAAAGTACATTCAGTCTCTTGCAATTTTTCTCCTTAACATAAGTTTTCTTACTTTTTGTCACCAAATTCTCATCTTATATGCCTAACTATAAAGCTTCTTTGGCATTACTGACATCTTGACCCATGAAAATCAACCCTGGAAGCACTTTCTTTCAACATATTGAAACGGTCTGTATCTGTATGTGAGACATGTAGCAGCCAGTCACCAAACAGTATAAAAGTTGCAGAGCAAGGCACAAAAGGCTTAAAAACTTGCATGAAACCATGTATCAGGTCATGTTCACTCATATTTTTATCACTATGTCTAATTACAGGGTGAGCAATCAATATACTTTTGAGAGTTTGGGTTTTAGTGTCCTCTGGCCCCTTTAGGAATGTAATGGAAAGCTGCACTCAGCCAAGAAACATGTCTTCACTGAAGCAAGTTATATGATTTTGGCCAAAATCAATTAGAATGATGGAAAGGGTGAATAAAACTGGGTGCATGTTGAAAAAGGGCTCAAGTTAGCTCTTAAGAGAGAATACAAATCACAGCACACAGTGACCTCTACATACAGTGAAGGCTGGACTCACTCTTTAAGTGTTTTTTGCGTCTTTCTGCAGCCACAGGTGAAGCTTTACAATGATGCTCCTATTTATGAAAACATTTATACTGTGAGACATCAGTCTTTTACCCATTATACTTATTTCTTAAGCTCTTCCTATAAATGAGAATATTTGTGGGCTGAGCCCTGATTTATGTCATTGTCTTACAGATTAATACTTAGGTCACGTAGAAACATAAATTTTAAGCAAGAACAGCTAGGGTGCAGGGCTGTAAGGCACCAGTCGTACTTGTCACCGCTCTCCACCTGGAGTGTCGGCCAGAACACTACTTAAGGCCAGGATGTACTTCTGGAATATCAGGACAGGCACTGATCTCTTACCTATGATAGTCGAGATGGAAGGATGGTTCAGCGTTACTGTATTCATGACATAAATGTGTGGGTGTGTGTGGTATTGTTCGTTACATATACTGTACATCATACACTCCTATCATTATCTGAACAGGAATATGTGAGAATATACTGTCTGATGTACAACTAAAATGTGAGCAATATAAACCCCACACCTGTATTCCCAGCATAGCAGACATTTAGCGATACATTTAAACAGTAGGCACACTACCCTGTAACACAGACATACCTTCAAACATATCCAACATGAAGTATGTCTGTAACTAAATAAAAAAGGGTTCTTAAGTCAATTTAATACAAAGCATCATACACACTCATAGAACTAGGGTTATGTATGGTAACTACAACTCTCATCTCCCGCTATCGTTCATCTCTATAACAGCATTTAACGGCCATAAAACGTAATTAACACACACAGCGCATTTACACTTACACACCTCTTAGGAGTACAACACGTTATGGTAGTAATATCACGACCCCAAACTAGCTTGCACATGAGCATGATGTGGTCCTCTCATCCAAACTTCCGCTATGATGACGTCACACATTTACCCGACCTGATTTCTCTCTCACTTTCTCAACTAAAATACACCGAATGAATATTATACAAAGTAAGAGAAGGTTTAGAGTCTTTTGTACATGCATCCTGAGATTACCATCCATCGTCAAATACTTATCCTGCGTACACCTTTGAAGCCCCAGCTGACATCGGGTGAAAGGTGGGGTACACCATGGACAGTCCATCGCAGGGCCACACATAGACAGACAACCACTCACACTGACACATAAGGACAATTTTGGTGACACTAATTAACCTAGCATGTCTTTGGATGGTGGAAGGAAGCCGGAGCATCCGGAGAAAACCCACGCGGAGAAACCCACGCGGTGGTGTAGTGGTTAGCACTGTCGCCTCACAACCTTCTTGCTGTGGGGCGACAGTGCTAACCACTACACCACCGCACCGCCCATCCTGAGATGGCCAACTTATTTAATTCTAATCATCACTGTAACACGGGATGATTGTCAGATATTTCAAAGGCTAAATCCCTTTAGCTCTGGGGCCAAATAATGACTGTGACTGTGACTCTTTGAGTCTGTGCCTTGAATGTAAAAAAATCTTCCTACAGTCTAATCATCAACTGGGAATCTAGGAAACACATGTTAGATGTGGTGGATTATGGAACCAGGTTTTACTCTTAGTAATAGAAAATACTCTGCAACTAAATCCTGCACCCTTGGCTATTTTCTGTGATGCTGTTGCTAATACTACTCCGACTTCCATCATCTGTTCTCTTTCATTATATCATGAATGAAACATGACTAAATTAATGTATGACCCTGAGAAAACAGATCTGTGCTAAAAATGTGTTTACCAGCACCCATTTGATAGCATTTGTTTTTGCTTTTTAAACCTTTGCATAACATAAAGGGAAACTATACATCAGAAAGGATTGCCTCTTCTTAACATCTTTGTTTAGGTTTTTGATGATAAAACACAGAAGAACTAAAAAATACAAAAACACTTAGATAAGAACACGTGGAAAATCACACATAGGACACAAAAAACACAAGATGTAAATGCTAGCAGGAGTGATACAGAAAGTCTTGTTAGTTGCATGGACAAGGTGATATGATTACATTATAAGGATAGCAAAAATGTTTTAATTTGCTGCTAGCAAGAGTGACAAATTAAAAGAAAAACCTGAATAAATGAGAGGAGAAATATAATGAATGCAGATTCTTCCAGAAAGTGTACTTCATAATACAGCAATTAACATCCAATAACTGTGCTGAACGGCCCTGCTGACCTAATGAGTGGAAGAGTGCATGTGTGGCATACACGAAGAAAGTATTACAGGCATGAATGATGAATACTCACAGTGACGAGGTTCAATGCTTTTATTGCTGTAGGACAGTATGCTGGCATGGTGTGGGTCCACTTGTACCCTTAGAAAGGAAGGATCACTACAAATCAATACAGATTAATTCTGACTGGTGGTTGTAATTCTATGATGAAACATTTCTATTCTGGTCTCTGGTCCAGAATAACAATGCCGCAATCCACATGCCACATAGGACACTTAATGTTATGAGTTTTGAAATGTTGTAAATCATATAATATGGCCTTTGCAGTCAGGAGATCCCAACCAATTTATCAAGTGGGAATTTTCAGTCTGACAACTGAGACAGCTCTTTCCACCATCATCATCAAAACACCAAATGGCTGAATATCTATTGGAGGAATGGTATTTATCCCTCAAGTAGGAATCCAGAAACTTGGAGCAGTTATGCCAAGGAAACTGTTCTGGAGGCTGGTGTCAACCATCTGCATGTGAGTTACTTTAAGGTCCGTGAGCTCCTTCAACTAATGTACCACTTTCTACAGGGACAACAGAACTACTCTGTGCAAACATTCTCAAACCAGAAGGGTTGCTAATTAGTGGCTATTGGTAAGACTATTGAAATCACTTATACAGTGATGGGGATGACTTTGCCTATCAACCGAGCTGGGCCAGCCACTGTAGTTTAACCTGAGCAGATACAATGTAGATACAGATCCAAATTAGCTTGAAGCTAATATCAGGTGGTTGGATGCCAAGCAGCCCTGAGTAATAAAGAGTTTGATGCAGCTAGGGAAGTACACCATGTATATTTCAACTTCATTATGGGATATTTACATGCTCTATTCATCAGGTGTTTCCCTACTGAGCAGAAAGTTTAGCCTAAGCAGATAAAATGTAAGCTACCGGGTATCTGCTCTTTGCTTGGGTGACAGTAGGAAGTCATATTATGCTCATTTCATGTTCAAAATCTTATTTAGGGGTTGTACCAGAACAGGTTTACATGGTTTCATTTTTTACATTGCTGCAGCTCCTCTTTTCACCCTGTGTGTTGAACGCTTTGTTTTAGCTATGGATTGAGGCATCTTGCCTCTACATGATCTTTGTTGGGAGTTGCACATGCGCAGTTCCTAGTTAAGGACTACTAGCCAATCAGAAGCAGTGAAGGGCAGGTCATGAGAAGCCGGTAAACACGGCCTTGGCCCCCACCAGCTTAGCAATGCTATGGACTAATGGACTGGAGCAAGAGTTTCAGAGTGGTGATATATTAATCTGTAACAAAAGTATATTTCATCCATAAAGTTTTAACTGAGCTCTGTCTCTACATCATAGCAACCACTTTATGTGCACTGACTGCCTGGAGGGTAGCTAGTGTTTGGAAGGGAGAGGAGAGGTATGTGCTGCAGTACAGTGTTTTTCCACCGGCACTTTTGAGGGCATTATATGATGCGCATTTTGCTTTTGTCCATGTGTCATCACAGGGATGAAAGTTTGCTGTTTTCAGGAAGTTCAGAGAAGTGTTTTCTGTGGGAGATGGGGACTCCCTTTTGACTGGACTTTGGGATTTTTCACTTTGCAAACCTATTACATGCACAAAAAAGATATATAAGTCAATAAAAGAGTGGGGAAAAGCCAAAAAGCATAATATGACCTCTTTAAAGGTATGTAAGGCCAGGGCTAGAGAAAGGTGTCACCTGTCAGAGGGCTTAGTAGATTTATGATGCCACAGCCTGATACACACTGCATGACCTATTGATAGATCAAAACATAATTTAATATGAAACCTGGCCTTCCACAGGAATGAGCATCCAACTTTTGTCACGTTTTGTTCTGTATTAATAACTGCAACATAATGAAAATAAGTACAAACAAGCCAAAACCAGATAACTAGAGCTAAAATAAATGCACTCACGTTCCTGGAAGAATCTTTGGATATAACATCAACACAACATCCAATTTTACTACTTACTCAGCCTTTCAGATATTACTCAACACTTGATTGAGCCAAAATGATATTCATAAGAGTTATGAGATGAAAGTTTAGAAGTGAAAAGCTTTATTCCAATACTCAGATCATGTCCAACACACACATTATAAAATCTGGGCAGTGAAAAGAGAAAATCAATATATAGAAACAAAATAACTGCCAAACACACACAGAAAACTACAACTTAACAATCTATCTGAATCTGAAATTCAATCATCTGAGGAAATGGAGCTTAGCAACTTAATGGGAAGAACCAAAGGTGGTAATTATGGAGGGGAAATTATTTGATATGCCTCTCTAAGAATCATATGAGGCATATGAGAGTGGGAATCCAAAATGATTGAATTACAAAACTCATAATTTTTTCAATGAATCAAAAGACAGAGGAAACTCTGCTTAAGAAATAAAGACGAATTTGGTTAACATACAAATACAAAAACTTCATTTGTAATAAATTAACTTATTTTTCATCATATTTTTTAACCATTTGGGAAGATGTATCCTGACCACCTTCTTTTCCTCACACAACTTACCTCTTTCTCAACAGGTGGTTTTCCTAACTCTAGAATGCTAAGTGATCACACAGTAAACACTTCTGATATAAAGAATTAAGACATGTCTCATTTCGTCCACTGTGTAAAACACTTGAGCATGCTATCTTCACTCAGCCTTCTGCATATACTCACCAGGACAACCTTCTTAACCCCCACTGGTCTCGTTTTAAGGTAGGTCACTCAACCGGGACTGCCCTCCTTGCCATCACAGAGGAACTCCACACTGCTAGAGCAGCCTCCTTCTCCTACATCGTCTTCCTGTTGGACCTTACAGCAGCATTTGACACAGTAAACCCACAGATCCTCCTCTCCACCCTCCAAGGAGTGGCAGTCTTATGCGCTGTACTCTCCTACCTCGACTGCACTTACAGGGTAAGGAGAGAATCTGTGTCAGAACCTTGTAGCCTCACTACTAATGGTCCTCGGGGGTCTTATCTAAGTACCCTCCTCCTCCCTCTTTACACAAGCCCCTTAGCTATGTTATTTACTCACATGGCTTTTCCTACCCCAGCTATGCAGATGACACCCAACTAATTCAGTCTTTTCCGGTCATAGTGTTATGGCTGAGATGGCACTGGATGTCGAAGTGTCATTCGCTGCCAACACTGCTGTGACAACCCGCTCCTGCAGATTCATCTTCCACAACATGAGGAGTATCCACGCATCCAGAATGCAGCAGCGCAAGCAGTCTTCAGCCTACCCAAGTTTTACCACACTACACCACTCCTCTGCACCTTACACTAAATACCAGTGGCTGTGTGAATCTCATTCAAGACACTAGTACTAGCACCCTGTGCTGCAAATGGCTCAGGCCCATCCTACATTCAGGACATAATAATAATAATAATAATAATAATAATCTTTATTTGTATAGCACTTTTCAAAAACAAGTTACAAAGTGCTTTAACAAGAGTAAAGACAATAATACCCAAAGACAATAAAAAAAAACAATACAAGAAAAAAGCATGAAAACATTGAAAAGACTAAAATACACGTTTAAGATAAATATAAAATTAGTAAAATAGAAATAAAAATAAAAATAAAAATAAAAGGGATAAAATAAAGTAAAATAAGATCGGGAAAGGCTCTCCTATAAAAGTATGTTATAAGAGTTCACTGACTCAGCTGACCTGATTTCCTCAGGCAGGCAGTTCCAGAGCCTCGGGGCCCTGACAGCAAACGCTCTGTCCCCTTTAGTTTTCAGTCGAGACTCTGGAACAGACAACAGACCTCTGCCCGAGGATCTCAAGGTACGTGCTGGTGCGTATGGGACTAAAAGGTCAGAAATATAGGGCATGATTAGCTTTAAAAGTGATCAATAGAATTTTAAAGTCAATTCTAAAACACACTGGGAGCCAGTATAATGAAGCTAAAATAGGGGTGATGTGGTCATATTTCTTTGTTCTGGTTAAAAGCCTGGCAGCTGAGTTCTGGACAGTCTGGAGTCAATCAATAGATTTTTGGGTTAAACAGGTGAAAAGGCTGTTGCAATAATCCAGGCGTGATGAGATGAAGGCGTGTAAAATGGTCTTGGTGTCATTACGAGGTGTCATTACGAGGTGGGCCCAGCTACCTCTCAACAAAGACAGGACTGTTTGTGATCTTGTCTGAACTTAGCCAAATCAATGAAATAATAATGATAATCCTCGTCCTTTACAAGAGCTAAGATGAGTTCAGCAGCACATTGCCATGGCCTTGATGTTAACTTGTTGTGGTCATGTAGAGGTGAGGGTCCCTTGGCAACACTGTCAACTGTAACACACGATACACGCACATACACACACCCACACACAGTATAATCTAGTCTTCTAGTCTGTAATCTAGTCTACCATAGTCCCCATGTAATTGGTGGCACAGGATTAAAGAGTTAAACTTATTTTGCAAATCATATATCAGCCAAGTCCCATAATGTCCATACTGAACCTATCTACCAAATGTACCAAACAACATATTTAATTTGTTTGCTTGCAGACAGTACTGTGACAGCCACAGATACCGGATTGTTTTTTTGGGATCAGAGCATTGGATTTATTTATTGTTATCGGGATGTAAATAGAATTTCAACTAATACAACAAAAAATTACATCTGAAATAACCTGCCAAGTCTGTTTGTTGCCTAAAAAGACCCACACATGGGAATCAGCATGTCTCTGGGCTGGTATTTATCAAGCTTCTCAGAATTACTCATAAGAACGCTGCTAAGAACTGACTTGGCTCAGAGCTGCGCTTTTAGTTATTAAGCATCATAGTCCTTATTTGAGTGAAGTGTAGGACTAAATCTTGAGTGTCAGTCTTAGTGCTGATTTACGACACTTTGCTGTGCCGCAAACAGGATTTTGGATGACGATGTAGCCAAGGACCAATCACTGAAGAGATTTCCTTATTTAAGAATATTCTCAGATACATTCACATTGAAATTCCTAAGAGGAGTTTCTATTCAACACACATTTAACAATAAAGAATTTGCAAGATAATACATTATTATATAGGCCTACACATTATTAAAGAAAAAAGTTTATCTTTAAATGAGCGCTGTCAAATGCGCCTACTACTTCTGTATTGCCGGCTATTTGCATGAACTGTGTTTGCGTCTGTCGGATTAGGGGGGGTGTTGTTGGGAAGTTGATGAAACGCTTGACAATGTGTGGCGCTGTAGCCTAAGTGCCATAAGTGTTTCCATGACTATTTGGCTTATTGATGGTTGTGACAGCCAGAATCATCAGCATTGCCGCGTTTGTCCTGTAGCAAATAAACAAAGCGTCATCACCACCTTCAATTTAACGCATTACTGCGTAAATTCAGTGGTGAGATGATGTCCCTCACCAACTCCCTGACAAAGTTCATGCCTGCGCTGTCCGACCCCGTCTTATTAACTGCGCGTTATCAGAATTCTTCTTCTCCTGAAAGATGCATGTCTCTGTCTCCACAGCCCCATCACAAGCCCCTACTGGCAGCTCCTAACCTCTTGAGAGACCTCTCGAGCTGTCTTAAATAACTGGGAGACTGAGAGTGATTCTTAGCTTTAAGAAATTTGATAACTTGCTTTTATTCTTAAGTTTAAAAGTAGAAGTAAATTTCATAAATTCTCAGCACTTAAGACTAAAATGGCACTTAGAGAAGCTTGATAAATACCAGCCCTGGTCTAAAAGTCCTATGCTCTGTAAATCTGCTCTCCACCCTAACCCCCCCCCCCCCTTAAGCCTGAATGCTGTATATCACTATATAAGACATTTCATTCACACCACAAATGTATAATGGCTGCATGCAGTACCACAGTGATACATTATGTATTTTTACTTTTGAGCATGAAAGTTAATTCTAACTATTCAAATAGTAGTTTAAAAGTCGTAAGTCAGTGTTCACTTAATAGATTATTCCTGAGCTTTCAACAACATCTCATGGTCTTAATGATGAAGTTTGCTCAGTTGTTATCATGTGAACTAAGTATGTACGTTCTGTCACATATTTACAGGTGGTAAGTATGTAGTTATGTGACTCTAGGAAAATACCCAAAATTCACAAAAAGTGAACCCTAGACATTCACTTTGAGGTGTGCTGGAGATGCCTTTACGGACCATAGAAAGTTTGGGAAAAACCTCAGAGAAAATAACAAAATTAAAATTTGTTATATTTTTTAATTACTCTAATTAATACAGTTTCTATTAAACTAAACAGCCACACAAGCTGACTGAAAGCAATAGACAGTGAAAGATAATGAAGGATGAAAGAGCCAATGAAAACAGAAGTAGTAGAATGCAGTGGAGAGGAAGAAAGTTAATGAAACAAAAGAGAAAGGCAGGGAAAAGGGGGACAGAAATACAAGAAAGGTAGGATTGCTGTTGATTCAGTGAGATGCAGCAGAAAAGTATAACGAGGAAGAAATGGAGGAGTGAGAGAATGACACAATGAGAATTCGAACTGCATACAGCTAATGGAAAAAGTGTTAGACGGTAAAGGAGAACAGAGGTTTTCCAAGAGATGGAGATGAGGCAGAGAAAGCGAAGCCCGAAAGAAATGAGAAAAAAGAATGGGATTTACACTGACAGATGGATGAGTAGTAAGGGAAAGAAAAGAGAGAAGGTGAGATAATTCAGGGAGGTAATGCAGTATCGAGCAAAGGTTCAATCTGACACTACAACTGACTGAGCAGCTGCCTACCTCCTTAAACCTACCTCCATCTGCACCTTATCTGTCGCTTTACATCCAAACTTCTTTTGTAAATAAACTGACATGATTTTCACTCTTTTTTTACGTACATCCTTCCTCCCCAGCAATATAAGAAAACGTATCTAATTAAACATTTTTAGATAAATACATGTTTTGCTACTGGTATCTTGCCATCTATCATGATAATGGTACTGAATCTTTTGAATTTTCTTCTGTTTACCTCCAGTCGAAATTATTATTTTATGTTAAATTATTTAACTGGGTGTTTTAGCTTCATTGTGCAGAACCGTGTATGTGCAGTTTGATATTAGAAAGCAGGTGTGCTCACACCTTAATATGAGTTTAAGATGTGTATGTAGAGAATTTTTAATAAGGTTATTGAATGTTTTTTTAAGTACAAAACACAGGAGATACAAATTATTATTTTAAGTATTCAGCATATTTTCTATGTGTTAAAATCTGGAGGGGTTCCTTAGTTTTGGTTCTATTTAGCTGTATTATCATATGGACTTACAAAGAGATGTTCCTAATTAATCTAATTTCTTACAGTAAATTTTTTTATTGATTTATTATTAGTGGAATTACTTTAATATAATACTGAATGGGTTTAAGTGCAAATTCAACTCACATATTCAGAGTGTATTACTTGCAATTAAACTGCAAGTATAACCTTTTCAGTGATAGTTGATAACAGAGTCATGTTTACATTTTTTCTTCTATATAACATTTCCTTAATAAAGTGATGAATTTTAAGGTTAAGTCTATTTAAGTACCATCATGGTCAAAAATCCTCAGTTTACTACACTAAACAGTCTCTGTGCTTTTTCTCTGGGAAGCACAGAAGAGAAACAGCACAACACTGATGCACTCACCACTGCCAATAAAGGAGCCATAAAAAGCGTGATTCCTCTACCTTGTTAGTTTTTTAAAACTTGCTTTTTACGTTGTATAACTCTCCAATGAACAAACACAACATGTTTTCTTTTCTAATGAAATTCAATTAGTTTGGGACAAAGAAAGAAACAGTCATAGATCAGATAGGTAAAACGGCATCGAACAGCAAGATAGTGTCTCTGTGAGCATGCAGTATTTGAGCCTTGGTAGTTCTCTTTAAACTTGGAAACCACTTTTTTGCAACTAATGGTATAAGTTATATTTGGTGCAGCACATCACATTTGATGTTGTGTTGACTGTGTACTGTAACACGTTGGACTGGAAACAGTGACCATGAGGTTGGTAAACTGGCTCTGGTGCTCACATCAGCATCAAATAAACAAAGTAGGAATTGTAGTCTTATATATACAGTCCATGTATTTTGGTGAACCGAAGGTACTTGGGCATGTCAACAAGATTTATAAAGTTATCATGTTTAATATTTGGGATGAAATCCACTGAAGTCAATGTCCTTATGACAACCATCAGCAAACCCTTGGCATCTTCCCTGTTGATGTTCTGCGAGGTCTGTTTCAGGAATTTTTGAGATCATTATCAGAAATAACTGTATGTTGTTTTTGATGAAGTACATTAACATCCTAAACTGTCAACATTTAGTAAATATGCTCTGGCATAAAACAGAGCACCTGTAATTACAAACTCTAGTAAGGAAAATGCCAATGTCATTGTCACATTTACATACACATTTACCTTGCTTTTATTTTTACATAGG
>NW_024041373.1:25417854-25439472 GCF_014851395.1 Micropterus salmoides
AATTAGAATCTTTTGCAGCTGGTCGAGGTTACCTTTCTACAACCACCTCCACACATTCAAGTCTGTCTCCTGATGTTGTTGAGTCTGACTGTAGTTTCTGATGTGCTCTGTGTTACAGTGATACAGGCTCAGAATGGCTGGGGAGTGACTTACACCTCTACTCAGATCTGTGCCTTAAAAGGATCAACAGTGGAAATAAACTGCACCTACACATACCCATCCAGAATAAATGACCGTGATACTACAGTTGAGGAAACATTCTGGTTTACTCAGATGAATGGAGATGTACCTGTGAATCTGAGAACAGACTCAGAGTACGCAGGTCGTTTGCAGTACAGTTGTTCTAACAACATCTGCACTCTGAGAATCACAGACCTGAGAGAGAGCGACTCAGTTGAGTACAAGTTCAGGTTCATAACAAACCAACCAGGTGGAAGATATACTGGTTCACCTGGAGTCACTTTGTCTGTCACAGGTAACATTTTTGTTAGAAACCATGTACATTGGCTGTTAATCTCAGTGTGCCAATTATCATACGTGGAAATTGACAGTTCAGTTATTATATTTGTTTTACCTCTTTACAAATACAGGTTTCCAGGTGCAGATGAGCAGCTCACAATCATGCATGTTGTACACATGTACATGGTCACAGCTGAAGTGTCTCAGCAGCTGTCGTCTACCTGATCAAACCTCCTACATCTGGTACAAGAATGGACAGAAAATTAAGGAAGAAGCATCATCTTATTCAGACTACTTTTATCCTGCAGACAGCTATTCATGTGCCCTTAAAGGACTTGAGGAATTTCCTTCTCCATCAGTGTGTGAGTTCACTCCACAATCTTCTACTAATGTGACTAATGTTCTGTACCATGACCAGTGTTGGGCTGAAATTGTAAATGTACTAGTTACTTATTACTCATTATAAAGTAATACTTTACTTCTTACTGGGTAACTAGTTAAGTTACTATATATCTTTCACTCTTGACTTTTGAACTATTGTTTTTCTGCGCACATTTTATTAGAGCATTATTAAGTTATTTTACAAAACACAACGTTGCTTAACGCCACTCCCCACGAGTGGATGCATCACTGGCAGTAGTGGCTGGAGTTTATTTCTATAGGCTAAGTTTCATGTTGCTGTGCTGTTCAGCTGATGCTTCAATAGATTAGATGTGGAATTGTTTTGCTGGTCGCACAAAGTTTACAACGCACGACAATGTTCTTTGCATCTTATTCTGTGATTCAATAATGGGAGTACTTACTGCTGTAGAAACAACGCCTCTCTCCCTTTTCTTCATTCTATCTTCAGCTTCTTGGCTGAACAGCTGACTTGAACACGTCGATGCGTTCAGGAACACAGTAACGCAGCGTTATTTGGATTAGTAACTGTAATATTATAAGTGTTTTGGAAATCGTAATCCGTTACACTACTAGTTACTGGGAAAAGCAACAATATTACAGTAACGCGTTACTGCCCAAAACTGACCATGACTTCATGTATCTTTTATGATGAGCAACCCCATCCACAGCAATACAACTAGCTGTGAATTGCTGCAGTAAAGCTATAGTTTTTGTAATAATAATAAAAAATATTATTATATTTTTCAGGTGGCCACGGTCATTCATGCAACAGAGTGACTTACACTGACAGAAGCATCTGTGCCTTCAAAGGCTCATCAGTGGACATTTCTTGTACTTACAACAGTTATGAAACTATCACATCTAAATTCTGGTTCAGACCTGAACGTAGTCTTCAGTGGCAGAATCCCTCACAGCCTGAGGACCTTAGTGAAGACTCCCAGTATGCAGGTCGTGTTCAGGTCCTTGAAACAGAGAGAGGACGCTCCACTCTGAGAATCACTGACCTGAGAGAGAGCGACTCAGCTGAGTATCACTTCAAATTCACAGCATATACCTTTGAATGGAGGAGTAGTTTACCTGGTACAACTCTGACTGTCACAGGTACTGATGAACACAAACTGTAACAGCACATTTAAACTATCTGATGACAAGTGAATGTGCCGAATAGTGATCCTAATGGGAAATAATGTTTGTGTGATTAATTGATTACATGATTGTTATAATGTTCTATTGTTTACATCTCTGTGTATGTTGTGATTCAGCACCACATAAAGACAAATATTTCTGTTCATTCTTCACAGATTTAGATCTCCAGGTGCAGGTGATCAGATCAACAGTCCACCAGATTTATACAGAGGCAGAGCTGCTTTGTCACAGCAGCTGTCGTCTTCCTGATCGTCCTTCCTACGTCTGGTTCAAGAATGGACAGAAAATGGAAAGGGTGGAGACATCTTCTTATAAAGATCAGTTTTATCCTGGAGACATCATCTCCTGTGCTGTAAAAGGACATGAGGATTTCCGCTCTCCTTCAGTGTGTGAGTTTACTCCACTGTGTCGGGAAAACAGCACACATACACTGAAATTACAATACAAATTACAATTTCAGACGTATTGTAGTCTTCTAGATCTTAATGTGGACGCAGCATCATTATTTAGAGAAAGGAAAAAAATACTAGCAGTAGACGAGCAACATTCATGTTGTGACATAACAAATTATTTCCTATTACATGATTTTTTTGTGATTCAGGAATATTTAAAGTATAATATCTGTTGTTGCCACATTTAATGTTTTAGTTGTTTTAATGTTTCTGTTACTGAGATGCTCTGTTACTTCTATTGATGATGTCATGATCAGTAGCTTTCAGCTGGAGTTTATTTTACAGTTTTTGACTGAGACAGAATGGATATTGTTAGTCTTGTTAAATGTTAAAATGGAGTTACGAGTTTCTGAAGATTTATTCCTGACAGGCATAAGCAGCCTCTCTGTGTTCTGGGACCTCCTGATTTACAGAATAAGCACTGTTAGGTTTTTGCAAACTTGTCTGGGGTCTTAAATGTGTGTAAAGTCAGCACTAATGTTGTCTGTTGGGTCATAGAGTTACAGCAAAGTCACTTTAAGACTCAGAAAGTCTAAAGAAATTCTGCTTTTAGATGGACATACACATTATTTTGGTTGTGGTGAGAGAGTAAGGTCAGACTGATGTTACCTGTCCACAGCAATATTCAATGAGAATAATGTTAGAAATTGATGTGATTCTTTCCCATCTTCCTACCTATTATTTTTTTTAACTACTCTGCTTGGTTGCCTTTTGGTTGACAGCACTAAGAGGGAGAGAGGAGGATAGAGAGAGAGAGAAGGAGAGGGAGCAGGGTGTAGTCATCACAGAGAGAGAGACAGACAGACATATAGTGAAGTCAAGATTGATGGGCTGCATGTCACATTCTCATTAGGAGCTGAGCCCTCCTAAACGTCTGATGCTAGAATCGCACCTGGTCAATCGTCTCTGATTACATATTCTAATATTTAAGTAATTCATGTTCATCTCTTCTCCAGATGCTCCAAAGCTTCCCTCTGTGTCAGTGAGTCCCTCTGCTGAGATAGTGGAGGGCAGTTCAGTGACTCTGACCTGCAGCAGTGATGCTAACCCAGCAGCTAAATACACCTGGTACAAGGAGAACCAAAGACTGCTCAGTGAAGAACCACAGCTTGTCTTCAGCTCCATCCAGTCCTCTGACTCTGGAGAGTATTACTGTGCAGCTGAGAACCAGCTGGGGAGGAGGACATCTCAATACATCATTAATGTGAAATGTGAGTGGAACAGCTTATTAAATCTGTCCAGTCTTTGCAGAAGAAGATTTTAATTCCATTCAATTCAATTAAATTTTATAGCGCCAAATCACAACAACAGTTATCTCACAGCGCTTTTCATAAA
Organism: Micropterus salmoides; assembly: GCF_014851395.1. Taxonomy (NCBI): domain Eukaryota; kingdom Metazoa; phylum Chordata; class Actinopteri; order Centrarchiformes; family Centrarchidae; genus Micropterus; species Micropterus salmoides. The sequence continues at coordinate 25,421,649 of NW_024041373.1, forward strand.
AGTCTAGACCGTACTCTATGATGCTATTTACAGAAGCCCAACAATTCCCACCAAGAGCAGCACTAGGTGACAGAGGCAAGGAAAAACTTCCTTTTAAGAGGCAGAAACCTCGAGCAGAACCATGGCTCAGGGTGGGCGGCCATCTGCCTTGACCGGTTGGGGTGAAGGAGAGAGAGGGACAGAGAGAGCGAGAGAGGGCAGGAGAGGAAAAGAGAGAGAGAGAGAGAGAGGGAGGGAGGGAGAGAGGGAGAGGGGGAGAAAAAGAGAGGGAAGGAGAGAGAAAGAGAGGGAGAGGGAGAGTGTGGTGCCTTTAGGGCTTTCTTAATTTTTTTATGAATTATTTCGTTGGTTTTTATTTTTAGTTGGAAATGAGGTACATAACTACTTCTCAGTTCAAAATAAATAATCTGTAAATTAGTATTATTTTCGTTTCACACCATGACGTCACTTCCTGTTTAGCTACTTCCTGTTTATCTCCACATGCGGAAAGGAAAGCAGACATGTATGCTCTGAGACTAATCTGCTTGCATCCACTCTGGAACATCATAGAGGCAATGCCGTAAGTTAATTCATTTGACAATAGACATGTTAAAGTTTATATATTAGCAGGGATTTGTTAAAAAATTATGTTTGATAAGTTAATTTAAAAAACGTTTTTGTTTTTACCCTAGTGTGCAAGCTAACAGCCATGCTATATGCATGATGTATGTTCATATTTACAACTATGTACAATGGTGTTTAGTTTAGTTAAGAACATTGAATATGTTTGTACTGCCTTTATTTACAGTTTTCACCACACAGACAGCATGTATGAAGAAGTGTCTAGTAAAGGATCAATCTTACGGTAAGGATAGACACAGAGTTGGAAGTGTTAATGCTACACAGAGAAGCTGCTGCAGCCGTGGTGGAAGCAGAGGTGCTGGAAAACGCTGAAGCAATGCATCTTTTAGACAAAGTGGGAAAAGCAGAAGAGGTTAAAATTGAACGCACCAAGGATTATATCCAATCTCAAATCAACCTTCAGAATCGTTCTTCCTCCCCACTCTTGGCAGGCTTACCTGTGGCTTCCCCACCCCATGCAGAATCACATGACAGCTTTGTTACATGGAGCCCACAAGTGAAAGACGCTTCACAATTAGAACCTATCAATGAGCCACAGTCTGAAAAAGTGACCAGTACACACTTACCTGCACCAAACTTACCTGATTCGACTAGATTGGAGACGAAGCCTGAAGTCAGAAGAACAGACCCTACCATGGATTTTCATGCCCAGATATATGCTCCGCAACCGATTCCTCCACCTAGCACACCACCTTTGGTGGAGCCCTTGACACAGTATTTGGCACGACGAGACCTTGTCAATTCAGGACTGTACCAATTTGACGATAAGCCAGGAAATTACCGTGCATGGTACTCCTCATTTACCAATGCAGCTGATGAAGTTCACCTCACAGCCACCAAAGAACTGGATCTTATGACTAAATGGCTGGGAAAAGAATCTAGCGAACAGGTTAAACGCATACGCGCAGTGCATGTCGGTAACCCCAAACTTGCTTTACACAAGGCATGGGAGAGACTACGTGAGTGCTATGCTGCACCTGAAATCATTGAAAAGTCACTGTTTCATCGGTTGGACAGTTTTCCTAAGATTTCAGCCAGGGACCACACCAAATTACGTGAACTAGGAGATTTGCTTATGGAGATCCAAGGCGCTAAAGAAGACGGCTATCTCACTGGCCTATCATATCTGGATACTTCACGTGGAATCAGGCCAATCGTGGACAAGCTTCCATATGGACTTCAAGAAAAGTGGGTGTCTTCTGGATCCTGGTACAAAGAACAGAACCAAGGTCGCTTCCCTCCCTTTGAGTATTTCAGTAACTTCGTGTGCTATGAAGCGAAGAAGCAAAACGATCCTAGCTTCATGTATCAAAGCAGTGTAACCACACCCACAAGACCAGACAAATCTAGTGTGAAGAACACCAACAGACCCATTTCAGTGCATAAAACTGATGTTTCTACTACCAATGACGACCTTAACAAGAACTGCCCATTACACAACAAACCACATCCTCTCAAAAAATGCAGGACATTCAGAAACAAACTCCTCGAGGAGAGAAAGGCCTTCCTCAAGGAGAAAGGAATATGTTTCAAATGCTGTTCTTCAGTCACCCACCTTGCCAAAGATTGCAAGTCCTCCATGAAGTGCTCTGAATGTGATAGCACCTATCATGATGCTGCTATGCATCCCGGCCCATCAACTCCTTCACCACCACAGGAGAACGGCGGGGAGGGAGAAAATCACACTAACACAGCCGTTGTTAGAACCAGTTGCACAGAAGTTTGCGGCCCAAACCAATGGAGTCGCTCATGCTCAAAGATCTGCCTCTCAAAGATATATCCGAAGGATGCCAAGGAGAGGGCCATCAAAGCCTATGTAATTCTGGATGACCAGAGCAATCGCTCATTAGCTAGACCAGAGTTCTTCGAGCTGTTCAATGTGGAGTGCAAACCATTCTCGTATCACCTCAGAACCTGCTCTGGAATCGTAGAAACATCCGGCAAAAAAGCAGAAGGATTCCAGATCGAGTCATTGGATGGCAAGGTTCTCATCTCTCTCCCACCACTCATTGAGTGTCACGAGATCTTGAACAATCGGTCTGAGATTCCAACGCCGAGCGCAGTCTTACACCATCCCCATCTTCAACACATCGCCAAGTACATCCCGGAACTGGACCCGGATGCAGAAATACTCCTGCTACTCGGAAGAGATGTCCTTAGAGCACACAAGGTCAGGCAGCAGGTCAATGGACCACACAATGCCCCCTTCGCCCAGCGTTTGGACCTGGGATGGGTAGTAATAGGAGAGGTGTGTCTGGGTAATGTGCATAAGCCGACAGTCAACACGTTTAAGACCAACGTGCTGGATAGTGGTCGCCATTCCATTTTTCAACCCTGCACAAGCTTCATGCATGTAAAAGAGACGCAGCAAAGCTCTAACAGGCCTGAGAGGATGCTGGGTAAGACAGTGTTCAACCAAAGCGAGAACGATAACAAACCTGCTCAATCAGTGGAAGACACCATCTTCCTAAAAATAATGGACACAAACGTCTACAGAGATGATGCTAACAGTTGGGTCGCCCCACTACCGTTCAGAGAACTACGCCAGCCAAACAACAGAGAACAGGTGGTCAAGCGGTTTGCCTCTCTGCAACGAACCCTGAAAAAGAAACCTGAGATGCAGGAACAATATGTGGCATTCATGGAGAAGATCTTCGCTAACGGACATGCCGAAGTAGCGCCCCCTCTGAAAGAAGCTGAAGAATGCTGGTATCTCCCAACATTTGGGGTTTACCATCCACAAAAACCCAGTCAGATCAGGGTAGTCTTTGATTCCAGCGCCCAGTACTACGGTATCTCCCTTAACAACGTACTCCTAACAGGCCCTGACCTAAATAACTCCCTCCTAGGCGTCCTGCTACGCTTCCGGAAAGAGAAGATCGCTATCATGGCAGACATCCAGCAGATGTTCCAATGTTTTTTGGTGCGCGAAGACCACCGCAACTTCCTCCGTTTTTTATGGCACAAAGACAACGATGTCAGCAAGGAAGTTATAGAGTACCGGATGAAGGTCCATGTCTTCGGCAACAGACCATCACCCGCCGTTGCCACCTACGGACTGCGAAGAGCCATCAGAGAAGGTGCACAGGAGCATGGTGCAGATACAGTCAACTATGTGGAAAGGCATTTCTACGTTGACGATGGGTTGATATCCGTACCATCTCAAGCTGAGGCAATCAACCTGCTCCAACGCACACAGGCCTCACTCGCTGAGTCAAACCTTTGCTTAGACAAGTTTGTGTCGAACTGTCCAGCTGTAACGGAGGCCTTCTCACCTGAAGAGACCTGGGCGGAGAAACCGCACCGACACAGCGGAGCTTAGGTCTACTCTGGGAGATCACAACTGACACCTTCACCTTCTCCACATCAACCGCAAACAAACCCTTCACCCGCCGCGGAGTCCTCTCCACGGTCAACAGTGTTTTCGACCCCCTGGGTTTGTTGGCACCCGTCACGATCCAGGGAAGAGCCCTCCTCAGAGAACTTACCTCTGAACTGTCCGACTGGGATACACCCCTCCCAGAAGACAAACTATGCAGATGGGAAGCCTGGAGACATTCGCTCAGAGACCTAAAACAACTGCATGTACCGCGTACGTACACAAAAACCTCATTCAATAAAGCAGTGCACACAGAGTTGTGTGTGTTTTCTGACGCATCAACTAAGGCAATTGGTGCTGTGGCGTACGTGAGAGCAGTTCAGCAAGATGGGAAAGTTGACGTGGGATTTGTTATGGGCAAGACAAAGCTAGCACCCCAGTCCATGCCTACAATCCCAAGGCTGGAACTGTGCGCCGCAGTCTTAGCTGTAGAGATGGCAGATCTCATACAGGAAGAGCTAGACCTGAAGTTAGATGTGACAAAGTTCTATACGGACAGCAAAGTAGTGCTAGGCTACATTTGTAACGAGGCAAAACGGTTCTATGTGTATGTTCACAATAGAGTGCAACGCATTCGACAGTCCTCAAAGCCTGAACAATGGAACTACGTACGTACAGAGGAAAATCCTGCCGACCATGCGTCAAGATCCTTACCTGCATCCCATCTGGCGCAGACCTCTTGGTTCATGGGACCCTCCTTTCTGTATCAGCCTCCAGCAGAAAAAATGCAAGTTAGTGAGACATTTGAGCTAGTTGAACCTGGAAGGGACCCGGAAATCTGACCCCAAGTTCAGACCTGTGCTACATACCTGGAAGAATCTATGCTTACCCCAGACCGCTTCCAACGGTTCTCCACCTTCAACTCCTTAGTAAGAGGAGTAGCATACCTCATCCACATGGCAAGATCCTGCAAGCACTCAAATAAAAACAGCAAATGCAAAGGCTGGCACAGATGTAATTCACCTCGTACTCCGAGCCAACAAAGCAATACCCAAAAATAGCCCCATGCAGAAACTCAGCCCATTCTTGGAAGACAACCTCATTTGTGTTGGGGGCCGATTAAGGCACTCAGAACTCCCTGCTGCCGAAAAGAACCCAATAATCCTGCCCAAAGGTAGCCACATCTCCTTACTGCTCACCCAACATCACCACGAGCAAGTAAAACACCAAGGCAGACACCTGACAGAAGGCGCGATTAGGGCAGCAGGATTGTGGATTTTGGGAGGCAAAACATTAATCAGTTCAGTACTCCACAAATGTGTAACCTGTCGCAGGCTGCGCGGAAAGCTGGAAGAACAATTCATGGCTGACCTGCCACCTGAACGCCTTAAAACCTGCCCTCCCTTTACATATGTGGGGATCGATGTATTTGGTCCCTGGTCCATCTCTACCAGACGCACCAGAGGAGGACAGGCAGAGAGCAAGCGGTGGGCCATCATGTTCAGCTGTATGAGTTCAAGAGCAGTGCATATCGAGGTAATTGAGGCTATGGACACATCTAGCTGCATAAATGCCCTCAGACGCTTCTTCGCACTCAGAGGCCCTGCGAAACAGCTCCTATCTGATTGTGGCAACAACTTTATTGGAGCGCGCAAGGAGCTTGGGATGGACAAAAGGCTGCAGAAGTTCCTCAGTGAGCAAGGATGCATCTGGGAATTCAACCCGCCACATGCCTCCCATATGGGAGGCTCTTGGGAGCGCATGATTGGTGTCGCTAGAAGAATCCTTGATTCAATGTTTCTCCAACATAACACTCGCCTAACCCACGAAGTTCTTTGCACACTGATGGCTGAGGTCACGGCCATCATGAACGCACGTCCACTCCTACCTGTCTCTGCTGACCCGGAAAACCCTTTCATACTCTCACCGTCAATGCTTCTTACGCAGAAGACTGGAGCTCCACCCCCTCCAGGAGAGTTCTCAGACAAGGACCTTTACACAAAGCAATGGAGACAGGTTCAGGCTCTTGCAAACCAGTTCTGGACCCGCTGGAGCCGTGAATACTTACCTTCCCTGCAACACAGACATAAGTGGACAGTACCTCGAAGAAACCTTGAAGTTGGAGACCTAGTTCTACTCAGAGACAAGCAGACTGTCCGCAACTGCTGGCCTATGGCCAGGATCACTGCCACCTTCCCTGGAAACGATGGCCACGTAAGAAAGGTCGAGGTGAAAACAGCTGACCAGGGTAATGTGAATGATTTTAAATTCTATTCTGGATTTTACTGGAAGCCAATGCAAAGAAGCTAAAACAGGAGAAATGTGATCTCTTTTCCTGGTTCCTGTCAGAACACGTGCTGCAGCATTCTGGATCAGCTGAAGAGTCTTAACGGACTTTTTCAAGCAGCCTGATAATAAGGAATTGCAGTAATCCAGCCTAGAAGTAACAAATGCATGGACTAGTTTTTCTGCATCATTTTTAGACAGGATGTTCCTGATTTTCGCAATATTACGTAGGTGAAAAAGGCGGTCCTTGAAATTTGCTTAATGTGAGACTTCAACGACATGTCCTGATCAAAGATAACTCCAAGATTCCACACAGTGGTGCTGGTGGCAAGGGCGATGCCATCAAGGGAAACTATAGAACAGAAAAGAACAATAACTTCAGTTGTATCTGAGTTTAACATTAGAGCATTACTGACCATGCCTACATCCTTCAGCTCTACTTGCTTCACATTAACTGCAGGACATTTTAGGAGTTATATGCAGTTTTTGGATTCAAACCGTCACACATCCATTCATCAGACCACCATTAAAGTCTAAAATGTGCTGCACCCAGCTGTTCACAGTTTATAATGTAAATACCAGATGTGCTACTGTAGTGACACACCCTTAACCTAGAATAATCCTAACACATCTCCTCCAGATGCTCCAAAGACCTCCTCTGTGTCAGCGAGTCCCTCTGGTAAAATAATGGAGGGCAGTTCAGTCCTGTGCAGTGTTGTCAACGTAGAAGAGAGGCTGAACACATTATTAGCAGGAGGAACACAGAAACAGCAGCTGGAGCAAGACTCGGGAACATCTATCATCAGGGCTTCTCATCCTCTTTTGAGTTGAATTTGAATTAATTTTGTGATTCAAGTTTCTTCACAGAAAAGGGTCATGAAGATGACACCTGTGACCAAGTTTCATGTACAGGTCTATTCGTTTTTATTATAGCCTGCTAGCTAGCTTTGTAGGGGGGACAAGATGAACTCATGAAGCAGGAAGTAACACTGGCACATGAGAATAATGAATAAAAATAAATGTATTGCACCTTTTAGCTCGTAGCAGTCCACGCCTAAACACAGGTAGATTGATAAGTTGTCTCTTTTCTCCTCCAGATGCTCCAAAGCTTCCCTCTGTGTCAGTGAGTCCCTCTGCTGAGATAGTGGAGGGCAGTTCAGTGACTCTGACCTGCAGCAGTGATGCTAACCCAGCAGCTAATTATACCTGGTACAAGGAGAATGAAGACTCACCAAAAGCATCAGGACAGAACTTCACCATCACTGACTTCAGAGCTGAACACAGTGGGAATTATTACAGAAGAGGACGTCATAACTCCACCTTACATCTGATTGTTGTGGCAGGTACATTTCTCCATGACACTAATTGGCTGATTAACAGAAGATAATCACCTGGCAAACTGATTCATGAATTAAACCCTACTACTTCCTAATAAGGTCCAGCACAGTTTATCTAATAACTGTCTATCTCCATTTCTAGATAAAACAACAATGATAATAAATATCATCAGGTTGACTCTGGTGGTTGTGATGCTGATTCCTCTGCTTCTGGTTTGTCTGTGGATGAGGTGAAACTATAAGAATAAATCAGTTTCATCACTGATCTTTGAATATTTACTTTCATAGTTTTGGAGTTATTGACTTTTTATTTATTTGTTTTTGGATTCAATTTAGAAAGAAGAAAACTCTGAGCTCCACCACTGAACCAAATGAACCCATAGAGACATTAGAGGTGAGAAATCTGTTGGGCCACAGTGACAGAACTTCCTCTACCAAAGAGTTATAATTTGTTGACTTATACATTCATTTTAATTTAAAAACAAATTGTTCTAATGCCATTTATGAGGCCGTTGCCTCTCATCTTGTTTTCTCTCCCCATCAGTTGGAGTCTGATCCTGATTGTACCAACGCCTCAGCCTTGAACCAAAACTGTAACCAGAGAGACTCACCTGGATGGAAACAGAGAGAAGTACAGCATTGAAGTAGTCAGTGGAGAACAGGGGGCTGTGGAGGATGAGGATACATTTACCTTTAACTGCAAACATTTTCATTTTTAGTTTTCATTAGCAGCAGCAGGTAGACGTCAGCAGCAGCATGTAGCACAAGATTAGAGTAGAATGTAAGCGTCATTGTTACCTGTGCAGGTACATTACATAAGTTCAGGATTTTACTCAGTATACAAAATGTTATTTCAAAATGGAATGTAATAAATTGCTTTTAAGAAACACTGTTTGTCCTTTCACATCACACCTGTGCTGGTAATGAAAGCCAATAACGTCTGATCAAAACAAACATGTAGAACTGGAAGCTAAGTATTTCACGGCATGTACAGTCTATATTTAAACACTGAAATCAAACAGAAGCCCAGCTCTGTCACACTTTGCTAGTTGTATCATTTTCAATGTGTTGCAGTGGCTGATTGAAATAAACAGCCAGCTTCCACAACAACTCTGCAGTTTGATCATCATTTCAGTTTCCTCTCACTGCTGCAGAGGGCGACAGTGTGCAGAAAGGTTTGGATTTTAGCTTTAAACAAACTCTTTGTGTTTATTATTCAGAATGAATTTCTATTTACCCAAATAGACCAAATTATTATTATTTATTAGAAGACACCAGGAACAAGAGCATATAGAGCGTGTTGGAGAGGTGACTGATGGTGCGTTCATGAATAATTAAAAAATTTTCCCCCCTTATATCTTTATTGCAAAAAGAGAAATAAAATGTACATGGGACATAAAGAAGTATACAAAACTTTGATTTGTAGAAAATCATGTATTATATATACTAGGGCTGTCACCGACTAAGGATTTACACAGTCGAATCAGAATTGTCAAGTCTTGCCTATAGTCAACTGACAGTCGAATCATATGACTGCAGTCTTACTCACTGTTACTTACACTGTACATTTACAGCTGAACTGAGGCTTATTGTTGACCCTTTTCTCTCTGCTCGCCTGCCATTCACCGGTCTTGTGCCGAGTTTTGTGTGCACGCGTGCCTGACAACTAACTGCACGTTGCGGTTTAAAAACGTCTCTTCTGCAGGTGTTACTCTGCTACTACACACACACACACACACACATTACGCCCACACGTGTGCTGACGCCCCCTTCCTTAACGGTTAGGGTTACAACTTTGGATTTATTCACGCACTTTAAAGACATTTATAAAATGCGTCACATGTTTATTTACAGTATACAAGTGTATATTGTAATAGGCAGCATATTAACTTATTGGGAGAAAACTGGTAGTTCTATTTCAAATCAGACGTTGAGCACCCACATATCACCAAAATGGTATGATCTGTGAGACTGAAAGTTGAATCAGGCTCCTCCCATCGAAGTATCGAATCTTCGACTATTCGGGGTCAGCCCTGGTCTATACATATTTTGCAAACATGTAATTTGTAATATGGTTATAAGGGTTAGTTTGCTGTCCGTGTAGAGTGAACTAGATGTCTGCGTGTTGTTTATATGCTCTGATGATGCTAATCCAACACATCTTTGTAGTAGCATCCATGTTGATTCCACATTCAGACTTCAGAGCACATGAACACACTGAAGTTGGAAGAACTACTTCACAACTTGCATGTGAATGCACCGTGAGCCGCTGATTGCAACTTGCAACCCTCACCACTAGATATCACTAAAACTTACACACTGAACCTTTAAACTAAGTATTTGAATCTTGACCACAGTGAAGTAACTAACATTTTGTGAGATTTACTGTGTAGTTTTCAAGAAGAGCATGAACTATTTATCTGGAGGGAAATTGTTGTGCAGCAGTTCTAATACAAAACAGGAATAAAAGCAAATATATAGACTGCAAACAGATAATATAAAATATCAATAAGGTGCAATTCCAAAATATACACAAAAATAGAAGCAGGTTACCGGTCCATGTCCGTTATGTTACACATTTTGTCCCATAATCTAAATATCTGTATATATTTTTATGTGTTTTTCTGCTCATGTGTCATCAGCATAATTATATCACAGTTTGCATTTCCAAACAAGACCCACCAGTTCATTTAATATGTGTGTGCCTTATCTTAATATAACAGTTAAAACTAGTTTAACATCTTGGAAATATGACTGTCACTGTGTATCTATTAGAGTTTGTGGACGTTGACTGTTGTTTCTGTTTCTCACTGAGTCAGGGCTCCATGTGCAGGTGCTAGTCTCTAAAGTCTCCTTACTGGGGATCATTTAAATGTGGGGAACACAGCAGGTGTGTTGAACCTGTCAGGATTGCTGGGTGCGCAAAGCAGGGGAGAGCCCAAACGCATGACACTGAGAGCTGAGATTGAGTTCCAGGGTTTATTAATCCCAAGCATGACAAACAGAACTCCCAGGTACAGGAAACACAAACAACAAAGTCCAGGCCGACCAGGGTGGGTGGAGGGAGGACAGGAGGTGGGCCAGAAAAACTAAAATCAAAATCCAGAGAGGCCAGGGACTAGACAGGGAATTCTCCGGCGGGTGGCCTGAGGGCAGAACAGGGGGGTCATAAGGTCCAGAAGGAAGACAAAACAGGCAAATCAGGGTTAGGGAACAGGGCAGGTAAGGCGCTTGGCCTAACATACAGGGCAGGGCAGAGGGGCAGAACAGTTCAGGAGGCCGACCAGGAGGTTGTTTGAGCAGGCCGGGCAGAACAGGGGGGCCACAGAGTTCGGAGGCCGTCCCGGAGGACGACCCAACAGGCCGGGCAGAACACGGGGGTCACAGAATTCAGGAGATCGGACAGGAGGCCAGCGCTGAGGGCGGAACCTCTCCGGAGGTTGGTCAGGAGGCCGACGTAGGAGGCCTGAGGCCTCAAGTGGCAGAGCTGGACTGAGGACCACGGGCGAGGTGGCAGGGCTGAGGACCACGGACAGGACGGCAGGGCTGAGGACCACCGGCCAAGCAGCTGGGCTGAGGTCCACGGGAGAGACAGCTGGGCTGATGACCATGGACCGGACACGAGGAGCTGGAGTCGGCCTGACCACCGACTGGACAGCTGGGCTGGGGACCATGGACCGGACACGAGGAGCTGGAGTCGGCTGGACCACCAACGGAGCTGGTGTTGGTCGGGCCACCGACGAGGGACCAGGAGTCGATGGGACCACCGGTGGAGCTAGTGCTGGTCGGTCTACCGACGGAGCAATAGGAAAAGGAATCGGCTGGGCCACCAATGGAGCTGGTGTTGGTCGGACCACCGACGAGAGAACAGGAGTCGATCGGACCACCGGCGGAGCTGGTGCCGGTCGGTCCACCAACGGGGCACGGGGAGATGGAACCGGTCTGGCCACTGACGGAGACCTTGGAACTGGTGTCAGTCGGACCTTCGATGAGGGTTCAGCAACAGGTGTCGGTAGGACCACCGAGTGAGACCTGGGAGCAGGAGTAGGCCAGGGATCAGGCAGGCGGCTAGCAGCGCTAGTGGGCCAGGGATCAGGCTGGTCTGATGTGGAGCTAGCAGCGCCAGCGGGCCGGGACTCAGGCAGGCGGCTAGCCGTTCTAGCAAACCGGGGGACAGGTTGGTTGCCGACGGGTCGCTGATGGTGACCTGGTTGCCTCCGATGACCACCACGGGAACCCGAAAAGATGGCTAGGCGACTCCCTTCAAAGGACGACTCCAGGGAAAGCCTAGCCTCCAGGCTATCAGGCCATAGGCTAGCTGCCCGTGCTGCCTCTGACTCCCTGGCCTTCATGGTCAGGTAGGCCAGGAGAGTCATAGTCCCTGAGTCCTTGGTAGGTAGGGCAGGACAGGCGGAGGGCTAGCAGCACTAGCCGAACAGGTTACAGGCAGGACAGGCGCAGGGCTAGCAGCGCTTGCTGAACAGATAACAGGCAGGACAGGCGGAGGGCTAGCAGCGCCAGCCGAACAGATAACAGGCAGGACAGGCGGAGGACTAGCAGGCCGGGGAGATGACGGCCGGAGGCTAGCGGTCCGGGTGTTAGCCATTTCCAGGCTAACGGACTGAGGAACTGATGAGGACTTGGCTGGGGGATCGGCTGAGGTGTGGAGGAAGTCACAAACCCAACCAGGGAGAGAGTCTGCTGCTCCTGGCTGAGCAGCCAGGCTCTTCCAGGCAAGGGACACGATAGCTGCCTTATGGCTAACATGACTAGCCCCATACCACATATTCCTCAGCGTCAGAAGCTCCCTCAGAACGTCAGTCTGTTCCTCAGTTAGAGTGTCTGCTGGGCTCTTAATTGGTCCGGTCATTCTGTTAGGATCGCTGGGTGCGCAAAGCAGGGGAGAGCCCAAACGCATGACACTGAGAGCTGATATTGAGTTCCAGGGTTTATTAATCCCAAGCATGACAAACAGAACTCCCAGGTACAGGAAACTGGTAACATCCAAGAGCAGCAACTTAATACAACAGGGTATACATGCAACATCCAACAGGACTGGACTGACATGAGACAATGACCGGACAGGGAATGAACAGAAACACCAGACATTTATACACAGTGATTAACGAGCAGGGCGGGAGCAACACAGGTGACTGGGATCAGGGTTAACGAGGCAGAGACACAGAAGGGAAAATAGAGACTAGCAGGCAGGCAGATTACTGAGGGGGGAAAAGACAAAACACAAGTTACTCAACACTAAACATCAGAGTAATATAAACAAGTGGACAGATCATAACAACAAGGAACACAGACAGAAGCTAAGACTTGAACAGAACTCAGGACAGACATGGGCAAAACACAGAAGTACACAGACCAGGAGTAAACACTTAAGACATGAACTACGGCACAGGACTAGGAACACAGACATGGAACAAAAACCGCAACAAGACACACAGACTGAAACACAGACACGCTCAGGACAGGATCGTGACAGAACCTTGTCCTTCTTACATCTGATACAAGAAAAGGTCAGAAGGAAGACAAATATCCTTCTTATTCAGAGTATTTTCTTCTTTTAAAACATAGATTTGTGTGTGTTGTACATAACTCCATCCAGTGGTGCCTTTTAGTTAATGTGCTGTACCATGACTACAGATATATATAGATATATAGATATATATAGATATATTAAAATAAAAATTAAAAAAACACCCCCCTCTCGACCCTTGCGAGGTGGTATGTGTCATCCTCAAGCTCGGGTCCTCTACTAGAGGCCTGGGAGTTTGAGGGTTCTGAGCAGTATCTTAGCTGTTCCTAGGGCTGCACTCTTCTGGACAGAGACCTCTGATGTTTTACCTGGAATCTGCTGTAGCCACTCTCCCAGTTTGGGGGTCACAGCCCCCAATGCTCCGATTACCACTGGCACCACTGTTGCTCTTACTTTCCACATCTTTTCTAGCTCCTCTTTCAGCCCTTGGTATTTCTCAAGCTTCTCGTGTTCCTTCTTCTTGATGTTGCTGTCGCTTGGGATTGCCACATCTATCACTGCAGCCTTCTTCTGCTGTTTGTCGATCAACACGATGTCTGGTTGGTTAGCCATCACCAGTTTGTCAGTCTCACAGGATCTTAGCTCGGTCATTCTCAACTACCTTAGGAGGTGTCTTCCATTTTGACCTTGTGACTTCCAGCCCATACTCATGGCAGATGTTCCTGTACACTATGACAGCTAACTGGTTATGGCGTTCCATGTACGCACTTCCTGTCTGCATCTTATACCCTGCTGTTATGTGCTGTACTGTTATTGTACTGATGCCTTGGTATATGCCACACTTGATGGTGACTTGTGTAATTGGCTTTGAGTTGGCTTCCAGACTTGTTTTCCACAGCCCCGTTGAGTTCTTGATGAAGGCTATTAGTGTCCTGTTGATCTTGTACATTTCCAAGCATTCCAGTATCCATGTACTGTATGTGGCATTGAGTCGTAGGCTTTCTTGTAGTCAATCCAGGCGATGCACAGATTGGTCTTCCTGGTTTGCAGTCTTGAGTGACTGCTCCGTCAACGAGTAGCTGGTGCTTGGCTCCCCTGGTATTACTACCCATTCCCTTCTGGGCCCGTTGTAATGGTTACTGGATCTTGTTCTGGGAGATTGCTGTGATGCGTTCTTAGATCCACTAGCCACTGAGCATTGGTGTTGTGGGATGCCTCTTTCTGCCATATGTTCTTCCAGTACTGTTCAGTCTCAGCCCTGGGTGGATCTGATCTTGTGTTATTACCCTGCCACTGAGAGTACACTTTGGATGGTTTGGTGGAGAACATCCGGTTTATTCTCCTGGCTTCTGCTTCTCCCTTGTATCTCTTTAGGCGGGTAGCCAGAGCGGTGAGTCTTTGTTTGGCAGTCTCCAGAGCCTCAGGTATTGACAGCTTGTTGTATTTCTTAGGTAGCCCCTTCCTTGCACCTTTCTGTAGCTCTCTTCATGTTGCCTTGATCTTGACCTCTAGCCTTCTCCTCCATGGGGGGTAATGCTCTTTGTAGCTTGTGGTGTTCATCTTATAGCCAAGCGTCTGGATCACTGTTGCTGTGGCGGACATCAGCTCATTGCTCTCGGTTATGGCTTTAGTAGGGATAGTATGTAGTGCTGCATTCACATCTTCTAGCAGACTTTCAGAGGGTACTTTGTCACTTAGCCTTGGCAATCTTGGTCATTGTACTTGGGGGTCCAGCTTGGTTTAATCTTCAAACGTAGATCAGTCGCCCTTATGTTGAGTGATTCTGTACCGTAAGGGCTTGTTATTGGAGTGTGGGGATGATGATGACATCTCCCCGCTGACCTGTTGTCCTGGCTCCCCCATGCCGTAGCATATTTATTGTATCTCATCATTCTCTAGTTGTGATAGGAGCTGCTGTTTGCGGATGTTAGAACACTGAGATAGAAGTTGTTTCTTTGTCAGTGTTGATGATGGATTTCGAAGCATCCATAGATCCCATATTCTCTGCATATAACCCCTCTCACTGGGATTGCTTGTATAGTAGCATTGCATCAGATACATATTTCTGCTCTAGTCCATAAATGTCTTGTTCCAGTAGCCCATTTGTCATCAGGTTGCCCAGCTTCCCTACCTAACATGGACCTTGTTAACCCGGGCGACGTCCGAGTCGGTATGGCTCTTGTATTTGCAGTTTCACTCATGTCTGAGGTAGGCTGGTAGCATTAAGGACCTTGCCTAAGGGTCCACCTGGATATATATATATATATGTAACACACACACACACACGTGAGTGAGAGTGACCTCACTTCCCCTTTCTGTTTTAGCAACATGCATTAGTCATTGAGCTCTAGAGTAGCACTGCCTGCTCTGTGGTACTGCAATCAAAGATGTAGTTGTTCTAGTGTTGTTTCTATGTCAGGTGTATAAAGTCCAACACTGTACACTAACAGAGGCATCTGTGCCTCCAAAGGTTCACCAGTGGACATTTCTTGCTCGTACAAGAGTCATGAACAAGATGTTGGATCCATGGCAGAATCCTTTGATTATTTTAAATCCTGCATGTTTGCACATTGCTGTGTTGCTTTGCAAGTTACGACCATCAACTGTCCATCAGTGGAAATGTGTGTAACCAGCAGCAGGAATGTGTAATGCTTTCCTCGTGTGCTGACGTGTTAATGTTTCTGTTGTGTTAATGCTTCTCCTGCACGAGACAAACACAACCGGGACTCACTCATAAAACTGTTTCTGCATCATGCAAAAAACAGGAAGAATAATAAAGATTATAAGAATAATAATAATTTTTTCATTTCATCTTGAAATTTACAGATTTTCATCTGTAGATGAATCCTAATAATGTAAAGAGGAAGGAAGCCAGGGCAGCTTTTACCATACCAACTATATGAACCACAGAAAAAAAACTGGTCAAAGACCACATCCTGCCTTTTTCATTACAGATATTTATTGTGACTAACTGACGTACAGGACTTCTCATATATGTGATCTATCTATATGTGAGCTCATTTAACAGATGTGAGGAGCAGCTATGAGTTTAACAGCAGCAGCGAGTGGATTTGTTGTCTTCCTTCTCTCTGTACAAGGTACTGTCCATCTACATTTATAATGTGAGACATTTAGCACATTTGATGTGTGATGTCGTGAGCTGTGGTGAGATCTCTGCAACACCAGACATTCACTTCTCTTTCTTTAAACTGACGTCTGTACAAGACGACCAACAGAGAGCTGTTTTTTACACTAGTAACATATCTGTACCTTTATAACAATGTAAACTTTATAAACTGAAGTTCACAATATTGTATTGTGTGCTTGTGTCGACTTTTAAAAGCCATCAGGGCCCTGGGTCTGACAGAAAGGGTTTGGAACCACTAAGTTAGTTCACTGATCACCAAGTCTCCCACTTTATCGTTTCCTTGTCATAACTTCAATGTGAATTATGTTTACTCAGTATTCAGTATCAATATTTGCTCAACTGATTATAAATCAATAATTTGTAATCACTGTTGATAAAAGTGCTTTATACAGTATATACATTTTACAGTTTTCAGTTGTTCTTTCTCCTAAGTTACAACCGTTTTTCACAGCAGACATTTCATAGCAGAAAAACCAGGTGAAACAAATTCCATTAATGGAGACTCAGTTTCATCAGTGTCTGAGTAATCCCGCCCTTGGCCACGATCACAACGTCAAGATCCTGAGAGCAAAGGAAGCAGATTATAGAAACTACTGCTGATTTACACCCTTCAACTTGGTGGAAGGATGTAGCATGGACCAAGGAAACCCGTTCAATTTCAGAGGGGATCTGAATCTGATACACAAATTTTTTCAGAACCCTGACAACCGCTTAATGTTCCACCCCTGAGAATGGGGAAGACTATCATGAGAGTGAAAGAGATGTTTCTTCAGCGACAACTTTTACTCTAATGATTCTTGTACAAAAAAGCAGTTTATACAATTTTACAGGAAATTCCCAGTGCAGAGATGCAAACTTCTTCACTGATACAGTATGTACCTGAGACATAATCCTTACTTAGACAGAATAAATCTATAGTAACAACACAGACTGAAGTCCTGTAAGACTAACATATTGCAACAAAATATGTACACTAGTAGACAGTAATTTAGCATTAGAAACAATCACTGTTAAGTAGCAAGTAAACAGCGTAGTATAAACAGGCAACTGTTTCCTAACACATTAGTAAAAAACTACTTTATACTTCTGTTAGCACTCTTTGTAACAGAGGTGGGGACTCAAGTCACATGACTTGATTCGAGTCGATGCACGTTTGAAGACTGAGACTTGCTTGAGTAAAACAGACAAAAGACTCGACTTTGACTTGAGACAGATTTTTTTAATAAGTACTTGCATTTGCTCTTTCCAACATTTGCACATAATCCTGCAACCATGTGCGCTTCACATAACGTTAGCAGACTGGTTCTCCATAACAGCGCCGTAGAAAAAACTGTTACGTGGGTACAACACAGACATTCAAGGGTTCTGTTGTCGATGACGGTAGCTCAAAATCAGTGACACCACCACAACAACATCCTACTTCATCCCAATATGGAACCTATAAAGAAAGGACGTTACTGACTGTGGCTTTTCTATCGGCTGGTCGAACGCTTAGAGAGCTAACGTACCTTTTAGCTACACCCAGTTGTTTGGCTACAGTTTGGTGCAGTTTGTAACTTTATGTGAAAACCTCCTAGAGGACGGATTCTGACATAAATGGAAATAAAGGCTCAATGAATAAATAA